>NC_051212.1:7678137-7975637 GCF_015220715.1 Pygocentrus nattereri
AAGAACTGGATTCTGTTTATGAAGCTCCCTTTACTGTCGTTTCTTCTGAGTGACGTCATGTGAACTCACCTGCTTTATCACGACGGTTTGATGCACTTGCAGGTTTTGACCAGCAGGTGGCAGATATTTACCATCTGACTTACACAGAAGAGGAAATAGTGCTGGAAATTACATTTACATTTACATTTATGGCATTTAGCAGACGCTCTTATCCAGAGCGACTTACAAAAGTGCTTGTCATTACTTCAGAATATCTCATGTTAATAAAGGTCGACATAATTTTAAAGAGCTTTGCTCTAAATTGCTACCTGAAGTTATCTATGCCTTGAGACCTAAAACAAATACAACAAGTAGAAAAATACCTTCAACTCAACACAGAGTCTACACAACACTAAACCTGCTGAAAAAAAGTTTGTAATAAAATACAGTGAACAATAAAAGAGGTGAAGATCTTTAATAGACAGTGTTAGTGATTAGATAAGTGTAGTGTAAAGAGATGGGTCTTCAGACGTTGTTTAAAGACAGCAAGTGATTCTGCTGTTCGGACACTTAGGGGAAGTTCATTCCACCACCTTGGTGCCAGGACAGAGAACAGTCTGGAGGCATGTTTTCCTTGTGATCTGCAAGATGGTGGGTCAAGTCGAGCCGTACTTGAAAAACGAAGGTCTCTGGGTACGGATCTAGCTTTCACCATTGATCTCAAGTAGGAAGGAGCTGGACCATCTTTGGCTTTGTAGGCCAACATCAGGGTTTTATATCTGATGCAAGCTGCTACAGGAAGCCAATGAAGGGAACGCAGCAGTGGAGTGACATGGCTGAATTTAGGAAGGTTGAAGACAAGTCGAGCTGCAGCATTCTGGATCAGTTGCAGGGGCCTGATGGTACGCATTGGAAGACCAGCCAGAAGGGAGTTACAGTAATCTAGTCTAGAAATGACTAAAGACTGAACGAGTACCTGTGTGGCCTCTCTAGAGAGAAAAGGTCGAATTCTCCGGATGTTGTAAAGGAGAAATCTGCATGACCGTGTCAGGTTAGCAACATGAGCCGTGAAAGAGAGCTGGTCATCTACAACTACTCCAAGACTACGGGCTTCTGTAGATGGAGTAATCAGGGTGTTCTCAAAGGGAATTGAGAGATCACACCGAATACCAGAAGATCCCGGGATGTAAAGCATCTCCGTCTTGCTTGGGTTCAGCTTGAGGTGGTGGGTTGTCATCCACGATGCAACGTCTGCCAGACATGCTGAGATCCGAGTCGAGACCTGTGTGTCATTAGGAGGAAAGGAAAGGATGAGTAGTGTGTCATCAGCATAGCAGTGATATGAAAAGCCGTGAGAAGAAATAACATGTCCGAGTGAGCGGGTATAGAGAGAAAATAGGAGAGGACCCAGGACGGAACCTTGAGGAACACCAGTGGAGAGGTTGCATGGAGTGCATGTTGAGCCCCTCCATGTTACCTGGTAGGAGCGCCCCTCTAGGTAGGACTCAAACCACTTCCATGCTGTTCCTGAAATGCCAAGGCCAGAAAGGATAGACAGAAGAATCTTGTGATTGACAGTGTCAAAGGCTGCAGAGAGGTCGAGAAGAATCAGAACTGATGACAGTCCAGCTGACCTTGCTGCATGGAGTTTCTCTGAAACTGCGATGAGTGCAGTCTCAGTAGAGTGGGCTGGTTTGAACCCGGATTGGTTGGGGTCCTGTAGCTGGTTTTCAGAGAGAAAGACAGATAGTTGGTTGTAAACAGCACGTTCAAGAATTTTAGAGAGGAAGGAAAGGAGAGATACCGGCCGGTAATTGTTGATGTCGGTGCCATCGAGACTCTGCTTCTTTAGGATGGGGACCACCCTAGCTGCCTTGAAAGAGGATGGAACCATTCCAGATGACAGGGAGCTGTTGATGATGGAGGAAATGAAGGGAAGAAGTTCATGAGAGATAGACTGGAGCAGTGTAGATGGGATGGGATCCAGGGGACAGGTGGTAGGGTTACAAGATGTTAGTAGTTTATGTACATCCTCATTTGAAAGAGAAGAAAAGCAGGTAAGAGTTTTAGGAGAGAGTGAGTGGTGGCATACAGTGGTTGGAGTCAGAGAAAAGGAGTCACAGTAACTGTAGGAAATCCCTACTTAAGTAAAACCACAGTCACTGAAGTGATAATTTACTTCATGATTTAGTTCAGTACAAGTGAAAATAATAATAAAGGACATTATAAAGTAAATAAGTAAGGAAAGTCAGAGTAAATAAGCAGTTTATTGGAAAACTACTTGAATAATAGAGTTAATCTTTTTAGATTTTTAATCACAACCTGGAATATTTCTGAGTCGTCTCGGCTACATCCGAGAAAATAATGTGTACCATCAAAACTAAAGCAAGACATGAATAAAACATGAGAAACCAGTTCTGAGCGCTGAGAGAGATCTCAGTACACTCTGCTAGTGACAGTTACAGTCTCTCAGTGAACTGCATCAGGAACAAGGGTTACCTTAAACTACATGCTTTTCATGGTCGGGTGATTATATGAGGCATCCGAGTTTTTCTGCTTCAATAGTTTGGAAACTCTGAAATGACTTTAAGAGACAAAATAACAGGTTTATTACTCAAACAATGATAATGTGATTACGAATGACAGCCCTGCTGCCCATCAGCTCTCTGACCGTCAGCTTCCACTAACAGGTGTGAACGTCTACACACAGACACATTCACAGCCTTCAATCTGGACGAATTCACTGATACTGTTTAGTACATTTCCCCCATTTAAAACATTAACAACAACAGCAGTTTATCCAGTTTAGATCTTAGACCCTCTGGCGTGAGCGAGTTCAGAGTCAGGCTGTGTTCTGTGATGAACTGACAGAACACCGTCTCTGATGCTGTGGTACTGTCTGTACGATGAGGTCGAGGAGTCAATGTGTTGTGGTGTTTACTGCTATTAAGAAGACACAGTTCACTGCACAAACTGTTGGGCTTTATTTTAGGATGAATTCTAATCAAGTAGAAACACCTGATTTTACTTCTTTAACCTCCCTGGAATGATTCTCTACAGCTCTGCTCAGCTCTACATGCTGAACTGGATTATTCCAGACTGCTTCATCCACCATCTGCTCAGCTCTAACAGCTCTGGTCAGTCCTGTGGGGGCTCTGATGTGTAGGAATAAAGGTACGCAGCTCTGTAGAAACACTGGGAGCTTTTCTTTTAGCTCCCATTCAGAGAAAAACAATATTAAACAGAATCTATTCAAACATTACTGAGCTAAAAGCAGCAGCTCCTCGATTCAGCTGTTCACTTCTTTACAGACACAGACAAGAAACGTCTATCAGTGTTTAATCATTCAGTTAAACCTGCTCTACAAACTTTCCTTCACTCATAATCACAAACTGTCATTAGTCATGTATAACTCAACACAGCTGTACAGATGTTCCACATAAACAGCATGAAGAAATCAGGTGTGTGTTCTGTTTCTCTCTCTTAGGTGATTAATGAAGACATGAAACTATGAACTGTTAGCACATATTATTATTATTATTATTATTATTATTATTATTATTATTGGTTTAATCTGTTTGTTGTCTTTGCTGTACTGTTTTTATGGGAGGTTTCCACTGAACTCTGAATTACTGTTTATCTGAATACAGACATTTCTAGCTTACAGCTCCACAAAATAGAGTTATTACAGGCTTCCACCACCAGAGGGCGCCAAACTTTAACATTAAACCTTAAAAAGATTCTACTTCAAGGATCCTTTGACGATTTGTCAAACGATGACATGTGACATTGAGAATTTGTCAGAAACGGCATGAACCCACAGATCCAGTCTGGCTTGTGGGAACAGTTCAGGCTGGTGGAGGTGGGGTAATGGTTTATAGACACAGTTGTATATAGTGTGTATATAGGTTGTGTATAGCGTAGCAGGTAACATCTCTGCCTTCCACACTGCAGGCTGGGATTCAATCCCCATGTGGGTAAACACCCTGCACTATACCAATAAGAGTCCTTGGGCAAGACTGCCCAACACCGCCTTCACCGACTTGTGTAGGTCTGTAAGTCTGTAAGTCGCTCCAGATAAAAGCGTCTGCCAAATGCCACAAACATAAACAATTCATGCATCTTCTCATGACTACTTCCAGTGTGATAATGCACCTTGGCATCAGGTCATCTTGAACTGGATCCACTGAACATAAGAATAAGTTCAGTGAACTTTAATAACCTTCACAGTCCCCAGATCTGAATCCAGCAGAGCGCCGTTCAGACGTGGCAGAACAGGAGATTCACAGCAATGTTCAGCTGACGAGTCTGCAACACTTACATGATGCAAACATGTTATTTCAGCAAAGGGAGGCTGCACAAAGAATTAAACAAAGAGGTGCCGATGACTGTGACACACAGATTAGAGAGAAATCTGTATTTCCTGATAAGATTGATTTTGGTTTTTATTTAAATAAAAGTTATAAGTCTGTTAATATTTAAAAAGAAAAACCAAAAGGATCAGAAATGAAGAAGTCTTTACAGTCTGTTTTGCTCTGGTTCATTAAGGGGGCCGATATTTGAGGAGGGCACGGTACGGAGGAGCCTGCAGAGAAAGTTCTACTGTGTATAAATCTTCAGGAAAACTGCACTGACATCAAAACATGGAGCTTTGAGAAGTTCAGTAGATCTGTTTATTTCTTTTGTAGAGCTTAATTTGACATTTAATACAGCTTCATTGAAACTTGAGCGTTTCATGCTTTAAACAGACTGAAATAAAAACAGACAACATGAACACAGAGCTCATGCTAACACACACATTTCCTCGATTTGTTTATTGTTTCCAACTGAACTTAAAAGTCAGCTCAAGCTTATTGATTAAACACTTAGATTTGAGAGTTTAGATGTTTAAAATGTTATTTTAATGGGATTTGGAGTAAATTTATAATAACTTTAAGCATTTACACGAATCAAAAAGACGCAGAGCTTCATTTTCATATAATAGACTGAGATTCCCACATCAAGTTCATCAAACTGAAGCTGATATTTTGAGCTTTATGATCATTTCAGTTCATTAAAAGGAGATCTGTGATAAACAGTGTTATAACACTGTTCAACTGACTTACAGAGTTCTCCAAAATGAGTGAATCAAAAATCATCTATTAATTTATTAGCTTCTTAATTAATTCATTAATTACATAATGTTATAAAGAGTTTAAAACTCTCAATTTATGCTCTGAAACATTTCAAATGACAGATTTGTTTCTGACAAAAATGTTTTATTAAAGAAGTTCACCTCATTTCTGATGTTTAACAGGTGTGATGATCAGCGGTGCTGAGTTTTTAACTCCTTCACTGAGACAGGGACTAAAGTATGGATAGAGTTTCTCAGTGAAAGACTGACCAGTGAAAGAGTAGATATGACACCTGGACTCAACACCATAGAAGGAGACCAGACCCTCCTCATAATCCACAAACACCCCCACCTTCTGGGGAGCCTGTTTCAGGGAGAGGGGAACACGAGGAGAGTCCAGAGCTTTATATTCAGTCTCATTTCTCAGCCACACTGTCCAGTATCCATCTTCAGGACTGGCTGTAATCTGTCCCTTCCTGTTACTGGACTCTGTGACCACTCCTAAATCCCAGTTAGTCTTCCCGCTGACCTGAACCTCATAGTAAAATCTCCCTGAGGAGAACCCCTCCTTTCCCAGCACACAGGGACAATAATCAAACCTCTTTGGTTTATCAGGGAGATTCTGTCGTTTGTCTCCGTGTCTCACTTGTTTCCCGTCATCAGACAGGATGAGGAAGGGATTTGCTGAATCAGGATCCAGAGTCACGTCCACTGAGAGAGAAACACACAGTTTAACCCATTTTAACACTAACCATACTCACACTAATGCAGACTCATATAGTTTACTCAATAATATTATGTATCAGTGAGAATCCACACACCTGCATATTGTTGAATTCTCTTCATTTCTGTGTTAGAATAATAAAGGATGACATCATTTGTTATTAGAATCTATATTGAGCTAAATTAAATGCCTCATTAGTATCGACTAGAAACCAGCATTTCATATTAATACTAAGTGACAGTGCAGTGATGTCATGGATGGGAATTTTAAAAGATTAAAAATCTATTAATTAAATATTTAAATGCCAGATTTACACAAACATTCATTTCTGGTATTTGTATCTTGATGAAGTCCTGAATTTTTCTTCCTACCAATATTTTTTTCCGCTGAACATCAAAATGTTTTAATAACCAGTAAATACTCACCATGCTCATCAACCTTCTCCATCTCCTTACTGAGCTCTTCCTGAAGCTGAGTCAGAGCTCTCCTCAGAGTCTCCACCCTCAGATGAGTGTTAATCCTGATGTCAGTCCAGTTCTTGGTGGGTGGAGGGCTGCAGAGGGATGGGTAAACCTACAGTCCAGCAGGAGAGAGGAGAAACCCCTCAGGATGGGCAGCGCTGTCCTGTGATGGACTGCATTACTATGGAGAAACAGAGGGACTCTGACCTGTAGGAGGTGGAGGTGGTCCTCAGTGTGGGAGAGCTGCTCCAGCTCAGTGTCTCTCCTCTTTAGCTCAGTGATTTCCTGCTCCAGCTCTTTAATGAACTCTTCAGCCTGCCTCTCTGCTGCTTTCTGCTTCTCCTCCATCACCTCAAGTAGCTCCGCCTGGCTTCTCTCAATGCAGCGTAGCAGAGCTCTGAAGACCTGCACACGGTCTGCTTTCTCCTTCTCTGAACTTTTCTAACAGGGGACAATAGGAGTAACATTACTTTTGCAACTCCATTGAAATACGGCTTAAAGCGCTTAATGGAAACCTAGTATGTGAGAACAGCAGAATAATGAAGGAAGTAAAACTCTGAACAAGTAAAAGAAAAAATATATTAAATTTTAATCAAACAAAACAATAAAACAAACAAATATATAAAGAAAAGGAAAAATAAACAAAACCATGTGCAATGGTACTTTTGTGCAGTAGACCCAATGAGATCACTTTCAGTTTCATACCTGTTCATTTTCAGAACTGCTGCTTGTCTCATTTCTGATACCAGACAAACAGTAAACCAGCCCTGTCGTATGCTGTCGTATGAGGATGTAATTATCTTTTCATGATGACTTAACTAGACATGGATTACTTAACTGGGCAGATCACAATGTTATTATTACTATGTTTTCATTTAACGACACAAACGGATGTATTTTGTTTGGTTTATATTATGTTGGCTTTAGGTGGTGATTCTAAATGAGTTGGAAAGAAGGAGGGATGGAGAAGAACAAAGGTACAAAGTTTGATTATTTAGTGGTATGTTTTACAAAAGACAGTAGAAATGATAACATATTAATATTAATATAAAAAATCAATGATAAGGACTGTAATTAAATATTATGAAATATGAATTATTTTCATTTTTTCTTCTACTTTTTATTAATCTAATCTCAGTCTTGACTCCGACTCAACTCTAGTGGTCTTGACTACAGCTCAGCCTGCACACTGTATATATTAGATTTGTAGATGAAAATGAGATTTTTTTTGTTGAAAAACTCACTTTATTCACTTGTACAGAGTGTTTGATTTCCTCAATCTTCTTCAGTCGGTTTTGGATCATCTGCTGAACTTCTACCTGTGCCTTCAGCAGCTGAGTCTATGATGAAGAAATAAATTATAAGCTCTCATTCAGTTAGACTATTTTTATTAAAAGGACTGAACAGGAGACAAAGTTACCAATTCTTTCTAAATGTCTCTCACCTTCTTCTCTCCACTCTCCTCCTCTATAGGAACAGTGCTGTGAGTCTTGTGGTCTCCTTCAGTGCAGAACTGACACACACACGTCTGGTCATCTCTACAGAACAACTCCAGGGGTCTCTTATGTTTCTGGCAGATGTAGTCCTCCAGGTTCTCCACAGGGTCCATCAGTTTGTGTTTCTTCAGTTTAACTGCAGTTTTATGAGGCGTCAGATGTGTCTCACAGTAAGAGACTCCACAGTCCAGACAGGACTTTACAGCCTCCAGCTTCTCCTCACTGCAGGACTCACACAGAACCTTTGTAGGTTTGGAGGGTCGTTTCTCTGGAGCTCTGCTGGATTTGACCTGAACTGACTTCTTGAACTGAGCAGCCAGTCAAGAGATGAACGTGTTCACAGACAGTTCAGGTCTTGTTGGGAATTCTGTCTTACAGACTGGACACTGGCAGCGTGAACTGCTGTCCCAGCACTCTTTGAGATAGACCCTGCAGTAGTTGTGTCCACATGGAGTAGAGACTGGATCAGTGAACACATCCAGACAAATGGAGCACTGGAGCTCATCTTCAGACAGGAGACTGCTGGAGGAAGCCATGACTGACAGAGAAGAGACACAGAGAGGTGATTAGAAACCACAAAAGATGTCCTGGACGTTGAAGGTCCACCCTTCTAACTTCACAGGTTGAGTGAAGAACAAAATATGAAAAGACGATGTGAAATGAAAATGTGATGAAAACCCTTTTCATGGTTTTGCATAACTGGAATGTGTTTGAGCAGGAAGGCCATGATGTTCTCATTAATCACCATCATTCATCTGGCTGATCAGCCTCACACTGTTCCTATTAACCGTGCTCTACATCCTCCTCTGTGTGGTGAGCGCTCTCTCTGTCTGCTCTGATTCTCTGTAGCTGAACAGTAACAGCACCACATGTGAAAACACAGGTGACAGATTCCAGCTTTCTGAGCAGTTTAATAAAGTAAGCAGTAGTTAGAGGTAGAAATGTGCTGAAAAGCAGCTCTTAGAAATTACCAGGTTCTCTTTTTCTCTCTTGGCCTGGTTTTCTGCTCCTTCAGTTCCTCAGCAGAGGCTTTAAGTCCTTTAAGAAACTTTAAACTGAAGGTCGTGTCCTGCTGAAATGATCTGGATTCTATTTATAAAACAGTTTTGCTCAACTTTCGTTTCTCGCAGTGACGTCATGAGGCCATGCCCACTTCGCCATGACGTTGGTCTGTTGCACTTCCAGGTTTTGGCCACCAGGGGGCAGAAGTTCACCAACTGACTTACAGCACACACACACATATATATATATATGTACATATATATATATGTACATGTATAAGTTCTGACGGAGGTGTGAGTTGAAGATCAATCTGACAGGTTCTTCTGCTAGACGTTCCCAGCAAACCCTCACTATGCGTTTGGGCTTGCCTGGTCTGACCGGCATCTTCCCCCACCACCTGATCCAACTCACCACCAGGTGGTGATCAGTTGACAGCTCAGCTCCTCTCTTTACCCGAGTGTCCAAAACACATGGCCGCAAGTCCGATGACACGACTACAAAGTCAATCATTGAACTGCGGCCTAGGGTGTCCTGGTGCCATGTGCACTTATGGACATCCTTGTGTTCAAACATGGTGTTCGTGATGGACAAACTGTGGTTTGCACAGAAGTCCAAAAACTGAACACCACTCGGGTTCAGATCAGAGAGGCCATTCCTCCCAATCACACCCCTCCAGGTCTCACTGTCATTGCCCACGTGAGCGTTGAAGTCCCCCAGTAGGACAATAGAGTCTCCAGGAGGAGCACTTTCAAGCACCCTTCCCAAGGACTCTAAGAAGGCTGGGTACTCTGAACTGCTGTTCGGTGCATAAGCACAGACAACAGTCAGGACCCGTTCCCCAACCCGAAGGCGTAGGGAAGCTACCCTCTCGTCCACCGGAGAAAACCCCAACATACAGGCACCGAGTCGAGGGGCTATGAGAAAGCCCACACCTGCCCGCCGCCTCTCACCATGGGCAACTCCAGAAAAGAATAAAGTCCAGCCCCTCTCAAGGAGATTGGACCCAGAGCCCAAGCTGTGTGTTGAGGTGAGCCCGACTATATCTAGCCGGTATCTCTCAACCTCGCGCACCAACTCAGGCTCCTTCCCCGCCAGTGATGTAACGTTCCAAGTTCCAAAAGCCAGTTTCAGCAACCGAGGATCAGAACGCCAAGGCCCACGCCTTCGGACACTGCCCGATCCACAACGCACCGAACCCCTACTACTGCCCCTCCCATTGGTGGTGGGTCGATGGGAGGGGGGACTCATGTATCTCCTTCGGGCTGGGCCCGGCCGGGCACCATGAGTAAATGCCCGGCCACCAGACGCTCGCTGGCGAGCCCCTCCCCCAGGCCTGGCTCCAGGGTGGGGCCCCGGTAACCCTGTTCCGGGCAGGGTACACAAGTCCTGTTTTTCTGTCTTCATAGGGGTTATTATGGATCACACTTTGTCTGACCTGTCACCTAGGACCAGTTTGCCATGGGAGACCCTACCAGGAGCTTTTGCTCCAGACAACATAGCTCCTAAGATCATTCAAGCACGCAAACCCCTCCACCACGATAAGGTGGTGATCCAAGGAGAGGTTTTTTCTTTGACCAGATATTGGGGGAGGTGGGGGACATTGACTCAGAATGGGCCATGTTCCGTTCCTCCATTGCTGAAGCGGCTGACTGTAGCTGTGGCTGTAAGGTAGTTGGTGCCTGTCGGGGCGGTAATCCTCGAACCCGGTGGTGGACACCCCAGGTGAGAGATGCCGTCAAGCTGAAGAAGGAGTCTTACCGGGCATGGTTGGCCTGTGGGACACCAGAGGCAGCTGGCAGGTATCGACAGGCCAAGTGATCTGCGGCTTCAGTTGTTGCCAAGGCAAAAACCCGTGTATGGGAGGAGTTTGGTGAGGCCTTGGAAACTGACTTTAAGTCGGCTCCGAAAAGATTCTGGCAAACCGTCAGGCGACTCAGAAGGGGAAAGCAGTGTGCCACTAGCACTGTATATAGTGGAGATGGTGTGCTGCTGACTTCGACTGAAGACGTCATTGGGCGGTGGAAGGAATACTTTGAGGACCTTCTCAATCCCACCGACACGTTCTCCAGTGAGGAGGCTGAGTCTGGGGACATGGGAATAGGCTTGTCCATTACTGAGGCCGAAGTCGCTAAGGTAGTTAAGAAGCTCCTTGGTGGCAAGGCTCCAGGGGTGGATGAGATCCGCCCTGAGTTCCTCAAGGCTCTGGATGTTGTGGGGCTGTCTTGGCTGACACGCCTTTTCAACATTGCGTGGACATCGGGGGCGGTGCCACTGGATTGGCAGACTGGGGTGGTGGTGCCTCTTTTTAAAAAAGGGGACCGGAGGGTGTGTTCCAACTACAGGGGAATCACACTCCTCAGCCTCCCTGGCAAGGTCTATGCAGGGGTACTGGAGAAGAGAGTCCGGCTTATAGTCGAACCTCGGATCCAGGAGGAACAGTGCGGGTTCCGCCCTGGTCGTGGAACACTGGACCAACTCTTCACCCTCTCCAGGATTCTGGAGGGTTCATGGCAGTTTGCCCAACCAGTCCACATGTGCTTTGTGGATCTGGAGAAGGCATTCGACTGTGTTCCCCGGGGTATTCTGTGGGAGGTGCTTCGGGAGTACGGGGTACATGGCTCTTTGCTACGAGCCATTCAGGCCCTGTACAAACAAAGCTGGAGTTTGGTTCGCATAGCCGGCAGTAAGTCAGACTCGTTCCCAGTGAGAGTTGGACTCCGTCAGGGCTGCCCTTTGTAACCGATTCTATTCATAATTTTTATGGATAGAATTTCTAGGCGCAGTCAAGGGATGGAGGGTGTCCGGTTTGGTGACCTCAGGGTCACATCACTGCTGTTCGCAGATGATGTGGTCCTATTGGGGACATCAGGCCGCGAACTTCAGCTTTCGCTGGATCGGTTTGCAGCCGAGTGTGAAGCGGCTGGGATGAGAATCAGTACCTCTAAATCCGAGACCATGGTTCTCAGGCGGAAAAGGGTGGAGAGCCCTCTCTGGGTCAGGGATAGGCTCTTGCCTCAAGTGGAGGAGTTCAAGTATCTCGGGGTCTTGTTCACGAGTGATGGTACAAGGGAGCGGGAGATTGACAGGCGGATTGGTGCTGGGTCAGCAGTGATGCGGGCTCTTTACCGGTCTGTTGTGGTAAAGAAAGAGCTGAGCCATAAGGCAAGGCTCTCGATTTACCGGTCGATCTACGTTCCCACCCTCACCTATGGTCATGAGCTTTGGGTAATGACCGAAAGAATAAGATCGCGAATACAAGCGGCCGAAATGAGTTTCCTCCGCAGGGTGTCTGGACTCTCCCTTAGAGATAGGGTGAGAAGTTCAGTCATCCGGGAAGGACTCGGAGTAGAGCCGCTGCTTCTTCACGTCGAGAGGAGCCAGCTAAGGTGGTTCGGGCATCTGGTTAGGATGCCTCCTGGACGCCTCCCTCGGGAGGTGTCACAGGCGAGTCCACCTGGGAGGAGACCCCGGGGAAGACCCAGGACACGCTGGCGCGACTATATCGCCCAGCTGGCCTGGGAGCGCCTCGGAATCCCCCTTGGAGAGCTGGTGGAAGTGGCTGGGGAAAGGGAGGTCTGGGCTTCATTGCTTAGGATGCTGCCCCCGCGACCCGAACCCCGGACAAGCGGAAGATAATGGATGGATGGATGGATATATATATATATGTAACCCAGTCGAATTTCCCAATTATTGAATTCATTTATTTATTTTGTTCCATAGGACATTCTAGAAAATCTCACACACCTTAATTCACTGATTTCCCTTCAGATGTATATGTACAGTTGTGATCAAATTTATTCAACCCCCACTGAAATAAAGTGTTTTGGCCAGTTTGACATTGATATTGATCATTTCAGTCATCTTATTTACAATTATATCAAAGAGGCACTTATAAATTAGACAAATATAACATAACATTTATGATGAAATAACCACAAATGTCTTTTCTGTGCTCACATCATTATCAGTTTTATTCAACCCCCTAGTGACATTATTTTTTAGTACTTAGTACAACATCCTTTTCCATTTATGAAATCTTTCAAGCGTGAAACATAGCTTGACACAAGTGTCTTGCAGCGACCTATGGGTATCTTAGCCCATTCTTCATGGGCAAAAGCCTCCAGTTCAGTCACATTCTTAGGCTTGCGCGCTGCAACTGCCTTCTTTAGGTCCCACCAGAGGTTCTCAATTGGATTTAAGTCTGGTGACTGCGATGGCCACTCTAGAATGTTCCAGCCTTTCATCTTTAACCATGCTCTAGTGGACTTGGATGTGTGCTTCAGGTCATTGTCCTGTTGGAAGGTCCAACGTCTCACAAGCCGCAGGTTTGTGACTGACTCCATCACATTTTCCTCCAAGATCTCCTGGTACTGAAGGGAATTCATGGTACCCTGCACCCGTTGAAGCTTTCCTGTACCATTAGAAGCAAAACAGCCCCAAAGCATACTGCAGTAGACTTTTCTTGTTCTTTGGAGTCAGCAAGGGGGTGCGCCTGGGAGTTCTGGCATGGAGGTGTTCGTTATGCAGTGCGCGCCTTATTGTCTGAGCTGAAACTTTGGTGCCCACATCTGACAGGTCTTTTTTCAGTTCCTTAGCAGTCATGCAGGGATTTTTCTCCACATTACGCTTCAGGTAGCGCACAGCAGTCGCGGTCAGGATCTTCTTTCTGCCACGACCAGGTAGCGTTTCCAATGTGCCCTTTAACTTGAACTTGCGAATGATACTTCCGATAGTGTCTCTTGGAATATTTAACAACTTCGCAATCTTCTTATATCCACTGCCATTTTTGTGAAGAGAAATAACCTCTTCTCGTGTCTTCTGGGACCATTCTCTTGCCTTCACCATGCTTGTAAACACACCAGTAGATGTCTAGAAGGAGCTGCGTATCACAGTCCTTTTAAATCTGCCTAATTGGTGCTCATTATGCTTGATTGCTGCTCGTTGACATCCACAGGTGGTTTTAATACCTGATTGAAAACACTGGAATGAACCTCTGTTCTTAAGAGTGGTAGTCGTAAAGGGGTTGAATAATTGTGTCAATGAAGAAATCACAAAAAGGCCATTTAATACTTTTTGACAAAAACAAGTGATGCTATTTTAGTTGCATTTAGTTCTTTAACAAGTCCTTGTAAGATTTAATTATGAACGCAATTACAAATGTGCACTGAATTCCATAAAACCCTTCACAGCATTGGGGGCTGAATAAATTTGATCACAACTGTATGTGTGTGTGTGTGTGTGTGTGTGTGTGTGTGTTTGTGGTTGTGCTAGGTGATTGGTTCTGTCATCTGTCAATAAAAAAGTCTGACTTGTGGGCGGGACTAGGAGCTGCATGGAGAACGGAAAGAGAGAGAGTGAGCTAAGCCAGTTCAACCACACGGTAACGCAGCTAGTTCGGGTTTCAAATACTGATGGGATTTTCGGCTCTATTTTGAGATGCGGCTCTAATGGCTCTTCTTACTGTGGAGAGCCGGCTCTTTCGGCTCCCAAACGGCTCCCCATATATATATTTTTACATTATTAACTAATTAATAGCTTAAACCTAGTTTTATAACATTTTGTTTCATTATTGACATTGTTAAGCACTTGTGATGAGTAGAAATGCTGCATAACAATGCTTTATAAATAAAACTTTTATTATAACCAATTATTAAATTATCACAAAATAGCACCACTTCCACAAAAATAACTTGAAATAAATGAAACAGTTATACATACAATCACCCACCACAATACGAAAAAGTATTAAAGCAGCTTCATAGCAAAAAAGGTGCCACAATACAAATATCATGTGAACAACACAAGTTTTGAACCACTAGAGATAAAGAACTCACTGTATTAAATCACTCAAAGACTTACAGATTGGCATTGAGAAACACCAGGTGTCTAAGCTTGGCGGGGCTGATCCTGTTCCTTCTCTCAGTTATGATCTGTCCAGTTTTAGAGAAGATCCTCTCTGAGGGGACGGATGTTGCCACTATGCACAGTCTACGTTCCATCACATGAGAGAGATGTGGATAGATCAGTGTCCTTGTCTCCCACCAGCTCAGTGGGTCAGCACTGCGCTGGAAAAGAGGCTCCTCAAGGTAGGACCTCACCTCCAGAATAGCATCAGCTGTAGGATTCCTGGTTGCAGTGTCTCTGCTTGCCCGCTCCTCAAAAAACCTCCAAACAGCCGATGCTTGAGGCTCCTCCAGCTCACGTGCTGCTGCTGCCTCCTCTCCTCCATGACCCCCTTGCAGGTGAGATGACTGCCCATACCTTAATGCTGCTGTAGTTATTCTTTGGAGAGCTTCGTCGACTGCTTGTTTGTCATTAAAGGCCACCTTTTTGAAACGGGGGTCAAGGATGGTGGTTTCGGACAGAATTGTGTTGTACTCCATCCGGTGGAATTTTTTGTCCATGCTAGAACAGAGAGAATTCACCAACTCCTTCACGCTCTCTGTGGTTACTCTGCTCTGATGCTCTACTGTCACTCTCTGAAGACCCCTACACAGTATCAGCATTCTGGAGGCGGTAACATACCTGAAAAAAGAAGCATCAAAATATTATATTTTATATAATATTTATTTATATAGCCTATTTAGCAATAGTATTTTGTTTCATTTCTAAATTGCTTTACATAATAATAATTTTTTTTATTTATTAGTATTATTTTCAACCATTTCTAAACCTGTTTGTCAAATAAATAATTTAACAAATAAAAAAATATTACAATGATAATAACATCATAATAAAGTTTAATAGGTATCATAGTAAAGTTCAATGAGATGATGTTTGAACACTTTGGATTAGATATACAACCTTTGGATTAGATATACAGCCTGTTAAACTGAAGTTGACTACTATGATTGGAAGAAGCATGACAGTGAACAGCGAGCGAGTTATGGGCCTTAGAGTAAGAGGGTACAGTTCAGCAGTTTACATTGATCTTCCCTGTTCATATAGTAAAAACTGTATTCCTGTTAACCGTGAACACATCCCCACCTGTGAGACAGCTAAACAGTGGAGCCATCTGCGCACAATTGCAGCAAAGATTCCTTCTTTGCTGGAAAGTGAAGTGGGCCTTTTGATAGGCTATAACTGCTCAAGAGCTTTGGCACCTAGGGAAGTGATATTGGGTGGAAATGAGGAACCGTATGCTGTACGGACAGACTTGGGGTGGAGTATCGTAGGACATTCATGTCCACGTTCTGACTCCTTGAGTCATGTTAGTGTATGTCATAAAGTGGTGGTTAAAGAGTCTCCATGCATTGTACCAATAGATGTTATTCACGTACTTGAATCTGATTTTAAGGATATTCAAGGTGATGAGAGAACTGTTTCACAAGAAGATCTTTTCTTTCTTCACAAGTTGAAGAATAACATTGTTAAGAATAACTATGGTCACTATGAACTGCCCTTGCCTTTCAAAGAAAGACCGAAATTGCCTGACAATAAGCCGCTTGCCCTTAGTAGACTTGTACATCTCAAAAGGAAGCTCCTGAGAGATGAGAAGTACAAGGAACATTATATCGAGTTCATGAATGAAATTATTGAAAAGAAGGATGCTGAAGAAGTTGTAGATGGAGGAAAGCTGGGAGAAAAATGGTATATTCCCCATCATGGAGTTTATAATGCCAAGAAGCCAGACAAGCTGAGAGTAGTTTTCGATTGTTCAGCTAAGTATGAAGGAATTTGTCTAAATGATCATCTCCTTACTGGCCCTGACCTAATTAACAACTTGACAGGGATTCTTATTCGCTTTCGTTATTCAGCAGGGATGCTACAGTACCTCTCTGCGCTGATCTCCACTGTGACCTGGTCGAAGGGCTCCAGGACACTGCAGGCCTCTTGCAGAGCCTCCCACTCCTCTTGGCTGAGAGGAAACCACAGGTGCATTGATGACTGACAATGTTGCGATAACCGCATCCTTTGATTTGAGCATTCGCTGGATCATATGGAATGTAGAATTCCAGCGGGTGACACACTCCTGTTTGAGCTTAAGCTCTACCATAGACATCTGTCGCTGGGTGGATTTAAGCTTTTGGGTGGCTGCTGTGCTTCGGTGGAAAAATTCCACTATTGCCTTCACTTTGTCCACAGTGGGCTTCATAGCCCTCAGAGCATTTCTTACAAATAGATTAATGGTGTGTGCTAGGCATGGATGGTGTGTCCCTTTCAACAGCTGGATGGCTCTCGTAATGTTGGCTGCATTGTCTGTGACGCAGCATACCACTTTGTGTTCCACCCCCCACTCTCTTGCAACTCGGAGGAGCTCTTCAGCCAAGTTTTCAGAGGTGTGTCTGTCACTAAACTCAAAGCAGTCTAGCAGAGATGACACCATACTGTAGTTTTCAATGAAGTGGCAGGTGACAGACATAAAAGATGTGGTGGCGCGGGATGTCCAGCAGTCAGTGGTCAAGCATACAGCTGAGGCTCTCTTCACCCTTTCTTGCAAAGATGCCCTTGCTGCCTCATATAGGCCTGGGATTATTTTTTGGGACAGGGTTTTTCGGCTGGGGACGACATACATGGGATTGAGGGCATGGCTGTAACTCCTAAATCCGACATCCTCTACAATTGAAAAGGGCTGGAAATCACGTGCCTCCATCTTGGCAAGCTCCTCGTCAATTGCATTCTGTCTTGCTGGAGTTAGAGACTTCTGCAGGAATTGCTTGATTGAGCTGTGGGTTGTAGATGCAGGAGGGTGGGATCCAGGCTGGGATGTAGGAATGGGGGCAGACGTTGTGGCAGCTGAAGAAGCAGTTAGAGTTGATATAATTGCACCTGAAGAAGTAGTTGCAGTTGATGCACTTGCACTGTCAGAAGGTTCCCTTTCTGGTCTCGACTCCTCCAGCAATACTGATGAGTGTGATGTCCTCATGTGCCTGTGCAAGTTGTTTGTCGAGCCTGCTCTATATGAAATGCTGACTTTGCACAGTCTGCACTCTGCCCTGGAGCTCGACGTTGCATTAAAATGAGTCCAAATCTTGCTACGTTTTCTGTCACTCATTTTCACACCTAGGCCTATTGTGTCCTCACACAGACTCCCCTTCTTTCTGCCGTGCTTCTTGACCGCTGTATGTGAGTGAGTGTCTGTATTAACACCTGCCCACGAACGCAAAACAGCGTGGCCACTTGCCTGCCGTTTCCACAAAAAAGTGGAGATAAACTTTTTTTTCAGTGTTTCCCCGTTACCTTATTAATTGAAAGCTGCGTGTGATTGATCAGATGTGTGGAGCACACGCTTGACATGCGGGCAGTGGAGACATTAAGGCACCGACTGAGGACTGTAGCAGTGGCAGAAGCAGAGCAAGACGCGCAAGGAGAGGAGGAGGGGAGAGACAGGAGGCACCGAAGGACAAAAAAACGACGTTGGAAAAAAAACTGTCGGCTCTGTGGCACTTGCAGAGCACAAGCGCAGCGACAGGGAGGCGGAGAGACAGCGAGATACTGAAGGAAAAAAACGGCTCCCAAATAGGATCTTAAATGGGAGCCGGTTCCAATCGTTCACTTCAAAGAGCCGACTCTTAGAGCCGGATCGTTTGCGAACGACACATCACTAAAAGTGAGGGCTGTAAGCGGCTGCCTGGACGGTTCACCATTTGCACGACCCTCGCTCTCAGCCGGATCTGCTGTCGGCCTGTTCCTACGCCCACCTGCTCGCACCAGAGACCCCCAACTTTCGCTAGAGGTCGTGAATACTGTGCTTGTGTAACCCACTCAAAATATTAATCATCAAATAAGTTGTAATCCACTCTAAAAAAAATTAACCTCCTCAGAAAATGATAGTAAACTACATTAATTAAAAAGAAAAGAAATAGATGAATAATAATTATAAATAAATAAATAAAGGGAAAAGATTATGGGGGTAGTTTACGCTGCTGCGCATGCTCAGTGAGTCCGGGGTGAACCCAGCAGATTGGAGGGAGAGGAGAGAGCTCGTCAGCCAAAACACAGGTTTCATCCACATAACCTCACTAATACCCTGATTTTATGCTAGGAAAGCAGGTTAAAGCATATTTGGTACAGTATTTTGGAGGTTCTGTAACTTTTAAACGGTGCTGTTATGCTGTTTTATCAAGGTTTCTAGCGGCAGTGCGGGCTGCTGCTTCGCTGGCTGTAGGCTAAGCTGCTAACAGACATGTTGGTATTTTGTGCAGAAGTTACGTGTTAATGTTAATAATGCAGAGTGTTAGTCGTAAAATAATGAATATTTCTTGGTTATTGCTCATGCATATATCTGAGATGTGTGTATTTTTTAGAGAATTTGGTAAATAAGCACACTACAATGTAAGCTAGCGGTGTTTTGTATGTATTTGTTTATATTGCTTTATGCTGTTAACAGTTAAGAGTCTGTACTGTACGATTTACTGTACTAATGAGTTTTGGTGATTTAGCTGTATGTTTATTAAGTAGTGTAAAGCAGTTCGGCGGTAAAGTTTTTTTTTTTTTTGAACAGAAAGGCCTAAAGACTAATTTTTTTTTGTATTTCGGTACAAAAGGACTGCATTAAGGTGAACCCCACCCACATTGACGTTCAGTTCATTGCATTGGTACATTGACAGTAAAAACAAAAGTTCCTACCACGGTGTGCTTGGGCCTGATATTTCTTTATTCAGACTCTGTGGTAGTACATTGCTATCGGACCCACATAAAACAAGTTTCTCGTTAATCCCTTATTGTACATACAAGGTGGTTTAGACCTTGTGTACTAGGTTACACTTGCACCCCAGAAAGTTTTGTGTTGCTTACATTAAGTAAGTGAAGTGGTTATAAATGTTTTGAGCCTCAACGCGCTACGAACTGCGATCCAGGCCTGCAACGTTTTGTTTTCGTACATGTCTGAGTGAGTGTGAGTCCAATGTTCAGATATGTAATATTGTCATTTATGGAGTAACTAGTTAAGTGTATTGGATCACAGCTGTGAATTTGATTTTGGGTTTCAGATAGTTGGTAATTAGTACCATGGATACATATATAACATTCTACCTTTTGAGGTTTGGACAGTAATATTCATCTGAAGTATATTTCATTTTCTTTAAAACTGTGAAAATGCAGCTCTTCTAATTCATACTATTGTCACAGTACAAGTTGGCTCCGACATAAAACTTATTGTTTTGGTTCTCTGTGTTCTCATCTGATCTAGCTTTTGTTTTAGATACAGCTAGAGCACCACTAAATACAAAATCTCCTTTTAGTACTTTACTACTCCATTTTATATGTTGTGTTCATATAGGTCTTCAGACTAAGGAACATTATATGAAGCACTAAAATTTTATTGGGGTGGGAGAGAAAAGGGAGACATCCGGTGGCATTTTGAGTTGAATTTCATTAGAGCCTACTAAGTCCATTTCATTTCGTTTACATCAAACAAATTGTAACATATCGTGTTCATCACCCCTAGTAAATGGGACCCAGGGCGCTGCCTTTATTTCACAGAGAGTTAGGCAGGGTGTTATATATATATATATATATATATATATATATATATATATATATATATGAAGCGTATGGGTTAAGAATGGGATTCCACTCAAGTTCATATGTGTGTGAAGGCAGACGAATACTTTTGGAAATATAATGTACTTGTCAATGGTCTAAACTCTGAAAAGGTTGTCTCGATATGTTATCAAAGTTATACACTATGAATTAAAAGAAGAAAAAGATACGTTTTAGGTTATACACAACAATAAAATTAATAAACTAAGTAGTGTTGCTTACAGATTATATAAATTTTGACAATCAAGCTGACAATGCATCAAGTTTCCCTAGGTTCTTCATAAGCACATGTCCTTACGGTGCTGCTGTAGGGTTTGTAGCTGCATCCAGGCAAGGATTTGTAGCTGCATCCAGGCAAGGGTTTGTAGCTGCATCCAGGCGAGGATTTGTAGCTGCATCCAGGCGAGGGTTTGTAGCTGCATCCAAGCGAGGGTTTGTAGCTGCCTGGTATACCTTATGGAGCAAAGGGGAGTTTCTAACCTCCCAGACTCCAGACTCCCAAGGTAACATTCTTAATAGCTGTAAAACTTGTTGGCAACTTAATCCTGTTTTATGGCTTCTACCTCAGGCTTTGTGGAACCACAGCTTGTAGTTTGGGTCATGTGGAAAATTCTTCTGAACAGCAGTGCCTTTGGCTCAACCAGATGGTGGTGTTGGCTACACTTTTCTGGAAACAATGTTGTACAAAATACATTCCTACTGTTTAACGTTGTATACCTAAATTGTGCTGCTAGTATTTCAGTGAGGTAGTTCAATAGTAAAAACTGTTCCAGAGCAGGTTAAACTCAGTGAAAACAATTTTAAATATGCTAAATATAACAGCCTGAAATCTGAAACACAATAGACTTTGACTACTTTGAAGAGCTTAATAATAATAAGTGACTGAATTTTAGAGCAGATGTTCCATAAAAAGAACATGAAGAAATTAGGTGTGTGTTCTGTTTCTTTCTCTCTTAGGTCATTAATGAAGGCATGACACTGAATTGAAAATGATTTATCATTATTATTATTATTATTATTATTATGGGCTCCATGTTCCATTTCTAGCTTACAGCTCCACCAACCAGAGTTATTACAGCCTTCCACCAACAGATGGCGCCAACCATTAAAATCTACTGAGTCTTATATTTACTCTTAAAAAAGATGCTACTTCAAGGATTCTTTGACGATTTGTCAACAATGACATGACATTCAGCGTTTGTCCAAAACAGCATGAATCCACAGATCCAGTCTGGCTTGTGGGAACAGTTCAAGCTGGTGGAGGTGGGGTAATGGTTTATAGACACAATTGTATATAACGTGTATATAGGTTGTGTATAGCGTAGTGGGATGAACCTTCATGCTGTAGGCTGGGGGTCAATCCATAGGGTAAACACCCTATACTGTACTGTACTATACTATACAACCTATACTATACTATACTATACTATACTATACTATACACTCTATACTATACACTCTATACTATAGCAAGAGTCTTTGGGCAAGACTCCCAACACTGCCTTCACCTACCTAAGTCTGTTTATATTTAAAAAGAAAAACCAAAAGGATCAGAAATGAAGAAGTCTTTACAGTCTGTTTTGCTCTGGTTTATTAAGGGGCCGATATTTGAGGAGGGCATGGTACGGAGGAGCCTGCAGAGAAAGTTCTACTGTGTATAAATCCTCAGGAAAACTGCACTGACATCAAAACACTTGATGGAGCTTTGAGAAGATCAGTAGATCTGTTTATTTCTTTTGTAGAGCTTAATTTGACATTTAATACAGCTTCATTGAAACTTGAGCGTTTCATGCTTTAAACAGACTGAAATAAAAACAGACAACATGAACACAGAGCTCATGCTAACACACACATTTCCGCGATTTGTTTATTGTTTCCAACTGAACTTAAAAGTCAGCTCAAGCTTATTGATTAAACACTTAGATTTGAGAGTTTAGATGTTTAAAATGTTATTTTATTGGGATTTGGAGTAAATTTATAATAACTTTAAGCATTTACACGAATCAAAAAGACGCAGAGCTTCATCTTCATATAAAAGACTGAGATTCCCACATCAAGTTCATCAAACTGAAGCTGATATTTTGAGCTTTATGATCATTTCAGTTCATTAAAAGGAGATCTGTGATAAACAGTGTTATAACACTGTTCAACTGACTTACAGAGTTCTCCAAAATGAGTGAATCAAAAATCGTCTATTAATTTATTAGCTTGTTAATTAATTCATTAATTACATTATGTTATAAAGAGTTTAAAACTCTCTATTTATGCTCTCAAATGTTTCAAATGACAGATTTGTTTCTGACAAAAATGTTTTATTAAAGAAGTTCACCTCATTTCTGATGTTTAACAGGTGTGATGATCAGCGGTGCTGAGTTTTTACCTCTATTATCGAGAGAGGGACTAAAGTATGGATAGAGTTTCTCAGTGAAAGACTGACCAGTGAAAGAGTAGATATGAGACCTGGACTCAACATCAAAGAAGGAGACCAGACCCTGCTCATAATCCACAAACACTCCCACCTTCTGGGGAGTCTGTTTCAGGGAGAGGGGAACACGCTGAGAGTCCACAGCCTCATATTCAGTCTCATTTCTTAGAAACACAATCCAGTATCCTTTCTCAGGACAGGCCATAATCTGTCCTTTCCTGTCACTAGACTCTGTGGTCACTCCTAAATCCCAGTCAGTCTTCCCTCTGACCTGAACCTCATAGTAAAATCTCCCTAAGGAGAACCCCTCCTTTCCCAGCACACAGACACAATAATCAAACCTCTCTGGTTTATCAGGGAGATTCTGTCGTTTGTCTCCAACTCTCACTTGTTTCCCGTCATCAGACAGGATGAGTTGAGGATGAGCTGAATCAGGATCCAGAGTCACGTCCACTGAGAGAGAAACACACAGTTTAACCCATTTTAACACTAACCATACTCACACTAATGCAGACTCATATATTTTACTCAATAATATTATGTATCAGTGAGAATCCACACACCTGCATATTGTTGAATTCTCTTCATTTCTGTGTTAGAAGAATAAAGGATGACATCATTTGTTATTAGAATCTATATTGAGCAAAATTAAATGCCTCATTAGTATCGACTATAAACCAGCATTTAATATTAACACTAAGTGACAGTGCAGTGATGTCATGGATGGGAATTTTAAAAGATTGAAAATCTCATAATTAAATATTTAAATGCCGGATTTACACAAACATTCATTTCTGGTATTTGTATCTTGATGAAGTCCTGAATTTTTCTTCCTACCAATATTATTTTTCTGCTGAACATCAAAATGTCTGATCAGTAAATACTCACCAATCTCTTCAAGCTTCTCCATTTCCTTACTGAGTTCTCCCTGAAGCTGAGTCAGAGCTCTCCTCAGAGGCTCCACCCTCAGATGAGAGTTAATCCTGACCTCAGTCCAGTTCTTGGTGGGTGGAGGGCTGCAGAGGGACGGGTAAACCTACAATCCAGCAGGAGTGAGGAGAAACCCCTCAGGATGGGCAGCGCTGTCCTGTGATGGACTGCATTACTATGGAGAAACAGAGGGACTCTGACCTGTATGAGGTGGAGGTGGTCCTCAGTGTGGGAGAGCTGCTCCAGCTCAGTGTCTCTCCTCTTTAGCTCAGTGATTTCCTGCTCCAGCCCTTTAATGAACTCTTCAGCCTGCCTCTCTGCTGCTTTCTGCTTCTCCTCCATCACCTCAAGCAGCTCCGTCTGGCTTCTCTCAATGCAGCGCAGCAGAGCTCTGAAGACCTCCACACGGTCTGCTTTCTCCTTCTCTGAGCTTTTCTAACAGGGGACAATAGGAGTAACATTACTTTTGCAACTCCATTGAAATACGGCTTAAAGCGCTTAATGGAAACCTAGTATGTGAGAACAGCAGAATAATGAAGGAAGTAAAACTCTGAACAAGTAAAAGAAAAAATATATTAAATTTTAATCAAACAAAACAATAAAACAAACAAATATATAAAGAAAAGGAAAAATAAACAAAACCATGTGCAATGGTACTTTTGTGCAGTAGACCCAATGAGATCACTTTCAGTTTCATACCTGTTCATTTTCAGAACTGCTGCTTGTCTCATTTCTGATACCAGACAAACAGTAAACCAGCCCTGTCGTATGCTGTCGTATGAGGATGTAATTATCTTTTCATGATGACTTAACTAGACATGGATTACTTAACTGGGCAGATCACAATGTTATTATTACTATGTTTTCATTTAACGACACAAACGGATGTATTTTGTTTGGTTTATATTATGTTGGCTTTAGGTGGTGATTCTAAATGAGTTGGAAAGAAGGAGGGATGGAGAAGAACAAAGGTACAAAGTTTGATTATTTAGTGGTATGTTTTACAAAAGACATTAGAAATTATAACATATTAATACTAATATTAAAAACATGGATAATCAATGATAAGGACTGTAATTAAATATTATGAAATAGAAATTATTTTCATTTTTTCTTCTACTTTTTATTAATCTAATCTCAGTCTTGACTCAGAGTCGACTCTAGTGGTCTTGACTACAGCTCAGCCTGCACACTGTATATATTAGATTTTTAGATGAAAATGAGATTTTTTTTTGTTGAAAAACTCACTTTATTCACTTCTACAGACTGTTTGATTTCCTCAATCTTCTTCAGTCGGTTTTGGATCATCTGCTGAACTTCTGCCTGTGCCTTCAGCAGCTGAGTCTATGATGAAGAAATAAATTGTAAGCTCTCATTCAGTTAGACGATTTTTATTGAAAGGACTGAACAGGAGACAAAGTTACCAATTCTTTCTAAATGTCTCTCACCTTCCTCTCTCCACTTTCCTCCTCTATAGGAACAGTGCTGTGAGTCTTGTGGTCTGTCTCAGTGCAGAACTGACACACACACTTCTGGTCATCTCTACAGAACAACTCCAGGGGTCTCTCATGTTTCTGGCAGATGTAGTCCTCCAGGTTCTCCACAGGGTCCATCAGTTTGTGTTTCTTCAGTTTAGCTGCAGTTTTATGAGGCGTCAGATGAGTCTCACAGTAAGAGACTCCACAGTCCAGACAGGACTTTACAGCCTCCAGCTTCTCCTCACTGCAGAGGTCACACAGAACATTTGTAGGTTTGGAGGGTTGTTTCTCTGGAGCTCTGCTGGATTTGACCTGAACTGACTTCTTGAACTGAGCAGCCAGTGCAGAGATGAACGTGTTCACAGACAGTTCAGGTCTTGTTGGGAATTCTGCCTTACAGACTGGACACTGGCAGCGTGAACTGCTGTCCCAGTACTCTTTGAGACAGACCCTGCAGTAGTTGTGTCCACATGGAGTAGAGACTGGATCAGTGAACACATCCAGACAGATGGAGCACTGAAGCTGATCTTCAGACAGGAGACTGCTGGAGGAAGCCATGACTGACAGAGAAGAGACACATAGAGGTGATTAGAAACCACAAAAGATGTCCTGGACGTTGAAGGTCAACCCTTCTAACTTCACGTGTTGAGTGAAGAACAAAATATGAAAAGACGATGTGAAATGAAAATGTGATGAAAACCCTTTTTATGGTTTTGTATAACGGGAATGGGTTTGAGCAGGAAGACCGTGATGTTCTCATTAATCACCATCATTCATCTGGCTGATCAGCCTCACACTGTTCCTATTAACCGTGCTCTACATCCTCCTCTGTGTGGTGAGCGCTCTCTCTGTCTGCTCTGATTCTCTGTAGCTGAACAGTAACAGCTCCACATGTGAAAACACAGGTGACAGATTCCAGCTTTCTGAGCAGTTTAATAAAGTAAGCAGTAGTTAGAGGTAGAAATGTGCTGAAAAGCAGCTCTTAGAAATTACCAGTTTCTCTTTTTCTCTCTTGGCCTGATTTTCTGCTCCTTCAGTTCCTCAGCAGAGGCTTTAAGTCCTTTAAGGAGCTTTAAACTGAAGGTCGTGTCCTGCTGAAATGATCTGGATTCTATTTATAAAACAGTTTTGCTTAACTTTCGTTTCTCGCAGTGACGTCATGAGGCCAAGCCCATTTCGCCATGACGTTGGTTTGTTGCACTTCCAGGTTTTTGCCACCAGGCGGCGGAAATTCACCAACTGACTTACAGCATATTCACCTGTTTCTCAGTATTTTCCAAAGAAATAAATATTAAAACAAACGCTGTGAAAACCTTCATCAGTTCACACTGGAGCAGATTTATAAAAGGACGTTTTATCTTCAGTGTTGAAGGTCTTGGTGAAGATACACAGACTCATGTTCCAGTCTTTAAATCATGTAAATGAGGTCTTGATGAGAGACAGTCACAGTGACCAAGGCAGAGGACAGCAGGGAGACGTCCAGAACTACAGTAGAGCTCTTTATTGAGAAGATCAGCTTCTGTAAGTGTAAGAATCAATGTACCCAGACCTTCAAACACTGTGGTCAGAAACTGGATGAACACAAACAGTCAGAGTTTTTATTACCAATAAACAAAGAACAGGAAGATCTGCAGATTCAGGCAAACTAAACCCCAACGTGCAGTCAGTGAGTTACAGAAGGATGGAGTGCAGGTGGGCTAATCTGATCCAGAGGACAGAACAGAACCAAAGAAAAGAAAACAATATAACAAACTACTCTGGGCTGTGTTTTAAACATCGAGTCTAATGGGAATAAAAGAAAAGCCCACTTTTACACTGGATTAAACTACAACCCCGTTTCCAAAAGGGTTCATACGCAGTGCAATGATGTGCAGATCATTTAAACCCTATATTCAATTGTAAATAGTACAAAGACAACATATCACATATTAAACCCGATTTTTAATATATATATATATATATATATATATATATATATATATATATGTAACCTAGTCGAATTTCCCAATTATAGAATTCATTTATTTATTTTGTTCCATAGGACATTCTAGAAAAGCTCATTTTAATTTGTGCAGTAGTTGGTATGCGCTCACACACTTTTTCCCTTGAGATGTGTATATATACAGTATATATATATATATATATATGTGTGTGTGTGTGTGTGTGTGTGTGTGTGTGTGTGTGTGTGTGTGTTTGTGGTTGTGGTTGTGCTAGGTGATTGGTTCTGTCATCTGTCAATAAAAAAGTCTGATTTGTGGGCGGGACTAGGAGCTGCATGGAGAGCGGAAAGAGAGAGAGTGAGCTAAGCGAGTTCAACCACGCGGTAACGCAGTTAGTTCGGGTTTCAAAGGTGTCCCAAAATGTGGTGGACGGACAGTTCGACCACCTCGGAGACACTTTTAAGAACATTGGCTAAGGACCCGGAGAGCGTTACTGGAAAGCCCAATGAGCTGCACGGAACTGGAGCCGCTAAAGAGAGGGCTGTAAGCGGCTGCCTGGACGGTTCACCATTTGCACGACCCTCGCTCTCAGCCGGATCTGCTGTCGGCCTGTTCCTACGCCCACCTGCTCGCACCAGAGACCCCCAACTTTCGCTAGAGGTCGTGAATACTGTGCTTGTGTAACCCACTCAAAATATTAATCATCAAATAAGTTGTAATCCACTCTAAAAAAAAAAAATTAACCTCCTCAGAAAATGATAGTAAAGTACATTAATTAAAAAGAAAAGAAATAGATGAATAATAATAATAAATAAATAAGGGGAAAAGATTATTGGCGTAGTTTACGCTGCTGCGCATGCTCAGTGAGTCCGGGGTGAACCCAGCAGATTGGAGGGAGAGGAGAGAGCTCGTCAGCCAAAACACAGGTTTCATCCATATAACCTCACTAATACCCTGATTTTATGCTAGATGGGAGAGATCTTGCTCTGTGGGACTGCTCTGCTGTGCCCTATGATGCTGACCGACTGCTGATGCCATGCAAACGGACCCGTGAGGATTTGTTGCTGCTGTATTTTTTATAAGGATCCTAGTAAGAGCGCGCGCGTTTCACATTCTTACACATTTTTTTTCTTCAAGATTTTTTTTTACCTGCAGGTGAATTTTTTTTTTTTGAACAGAAAGGCCTAAAGACTATTTTTTTGTATTTCGGTACAAAAGGACTGCATTAAGGTGAACCCCACCCACATTGATGTTCAGTTCATTGCATTGGTACACTGACAGTAAAAACAAAAGTTCCTACCACGGTGTGCTTGGGCCTGATATTTCTTTATTCAGACTCTGTGGTAGTACATTGCTATCGGACCCACATAAAACAAGTTTCTCGTTAATCCCTTATTGTACATACAAGGTGGTTTAGACCTTGTGTACAAGGTTACACTTGCACCCCAGAAAGTTTTGTGTTGCTTACATTAAGTAAGTGAAGTGGTTATAAATGTTTTGAGCCTCAACGCGCTACGAGCTGCGATCCAGGCCTGCGGCGTTTTGTTTTCCTACATGTCTGAGTGAGTGTGAGTCCAATGATATCAGATAGGTAATATTGTCATTTATGGAGTAACTAGTTATGTGTATTGGATCAGAGCTGTGAATCTGATTTTGGGTTTCAGATAGTTGGTAATTAGTACCATGGATACATATATAACATTCTACCTTTTGAGGTTTGGACAATAATATTCATCTGAAGTATATTTCATTTTCTTTAAAACTGAAAATTCAGCTCTTCTAATTCATACTATTGTCACAGTACAAGTTGGCTACGACATAAAACTTATTGTTTTGGTTCTCTGTGTTCTCATCTGATCTAGCTTTTGTTTTAGATACAGCTATAGCACCACTAAATACAAAATCTCCCTTTAGTACTTTACTACTCCATTTTATATGTTGCGTTCATATAGGTCTTCAGACTAAGGAATATTATATGAAGCACTAAAAATTTATTGGGCTGGGAGAGAAAAGGGAGACATCCGGTGGCGTTTTGAGTTGAATTTCATTAGAGCCTACTAAGTCCATTTCATTTCGTTTACATCAAACAAATTGTAACATATCGTGTTCATCACCCCTAGTAAATGGGACCCAGGGCGCTGCCTTTATTTCACAGAGAGTTAGGCAGGGTGTTACATATATATGAACCGTATGGGTTAAGAATGGGATTCCACTCAAGTTCATATGTGTGTGATGGCAGACGAGGGAATACTTCTGGAAATATAGTGTACTTGTCAATGGTCTAAACTCTGAAAAGGTTGTCTTGATGTGTTATCAAAGTTATACACTATGAATTAAAAGAAGAAAAAGATAGGTTTTAGCTTATACACAACAATAAAATTAATAAACTAAGTAGTATTGCTTACAGATTATATAAATTTTGACAATGCATCAAGTTTCCCTGGGTTCTTCATAAGCACATGTCCTTACGGTGCTGCTGTGTTGTGCCTCATTCTCACCATTTGGGGTGATGTAGCTCCACATCTGAATTGTCAATAAAATCTAAGAAGGATAACTTTGTTATGGATTCTCATAACAACCTCGTTTTTGGTGTCTCCAGGTTTTTTGAAATGAACCCCTTTGAATGGTGGAAGTTCTGCATTGGTGCAAACTTTAGAAACCTGATTTCTTTTAATTCACAAGTTTAGTTAAAAGTTTGGTGAGGCCTGTAGCTGCATCCAGGCGAGGGTTTGTAGCTGCATCCAGGCGAGGGTTTGTAGCTGGATCCAGGCGAGGGTTTGTAGCTGCATCCAGGCGATGGTTTGTAGCTGCATCCAGGCGAGGGTTTGTAGCTGCATCCAGGCGAGGGTTTGTAGCTGCATCCAAACAAGGGTTTGTAGCTGCATCCAGGAAAGGGTTTGTAGCTGCATCCAGGCGAGGGTTTGTAGCTGCCTGGTATACCTTATGGAGCAAAGGGGATTTGCTAACTAATGCTCCCACAGTGTCTTTACTTTTGAAGAGCTTAATAACAATAAGTGATTGAATTTTAGAGCAGATGTTCCATATAAAGAACATGAAGAAATTAGGTGTGTGTTCTGTTTCTTTCTCTCTTAGGTCATTAATGAAGGCATGACACTATGATTTGAAAATGATTTATTATTATTATTATTATTATTACTATTATTATTATTATCATGGGCTCCATGTTCCCTGTGTTGTGTTGTTTTTTATAGGAGGTTTCCAATGAACTCTGTATTACTGTTTATTTGAATACAGACATTTCTAGCTTACAGCTCCACCAACCAGAATTATTACAGCCTTCCACCAACAGATGGCGCCAACGATTAACATCTACTGAGTCTTATATTTACTCTTAAAAAAGATGCTACTTCAAGGATTCTTTGACAATTTGTCAAACAATGACATGTGACATTCAGCGTTTGTCAAAAACGGCATGAATCCACAGATCCAGTCTGGCTTGTGGGAAGAGTTCAAGCTGGTGGAGGTGGGGTAATGGTTTATAGACACAATTGTATATAGCGTGTATATAGGTTGTGTATAGCGTAGTGGGTAGAACCTTCATGCTGTAGGCTGGGGGTCAATCCCCGCCTGTATATAGGTTGTGTAAAGCGTAGTGGGTAGAACCTTCATGCTGTAGGCTGGGGGTCAATCCCTGCCTAGGTAAACACCCTATACTATACTATAATATACTATACCAAGAGTCTTTGGGCAAGACTCCCAACACTGCCTTCACCTACCTAAGTCTGTTTATATTTAAAAAGAAAAACCAAAAGGATCAGAAATGAAGACGTCTTTACAGTCTGTTTTGCTCTGGTTTATTAAGGGGGCCAATATTTGAGGAGGGCACGGTACGGAGGAGCCTGCCGAGAAAGTTCTACTGTGCATAAATCCTCAGGAAAACTGCACTGACATCAAAACACTTGATGGAGCTTTGAGAAGTTCAGTAGATCTGTTTATTTCTTTTGTAGAGCTTAATTTGACATTTAATACAGCTTCATTGAAACTTGAGCGTTTCATGCTTTAAACAGACTGAAATAAAAACAGACAACATGAACACAGAGCTCATGCTAACACACACATTTCCTCGATTTGGTTATTGTAAGGACCGGCCGTTTTTGGTCCGTTTATGAAGAGGAACCAGAGAGTGGATCACCTGTCCAGTGGAGTCTCTCAGTAAAGCAAGGGCGCCCGGTGCAAGAAGACAGAACCACTCTTATAAGCAATCAAAGAGTTTATTGTCCTCTGCACACAAAAAAGAAGGGCACTCCTTCTTTTATACAAACACGTCCTGCCCTGTTGCGTACAAGCAAACAGGGTGGACCCAAATAAGTTGTCTAACAGTCATGAAATGCTAAGCTGACAGAAACACACTCACGGACCACCGGAACTGCCCAAGTGAGGGGGGCTTCTGCTCTGTGTACGATAATCTTACCTACAAAAGGGAACAAATGGTTCTGGACGGAATGTTGTCCCGATAAGAGGAGCAAGTTGTTTGTGCAAACTGCCAAGGACAGCAGCGATGCTTGCTGCAAAGTCTGCTTAGAGCAGAGTTGGAGCAGAGTTAACCCTTTCATTCCCCTCTTTTATGCCTCACCAACTGGTGGGGCATAACATGGCAAGTTACTGTGGTGCGTGAGAGCACACATACATATTGTTGGTGCTGGAGATGAGAGGCTGGTGTACGGGCCGTGGGGGTCGCATCGCAGAGGCCAGCGCGTAGACCCTTTCCATGAGGCATCTGAAAAAAACAAGGGCCCAAACACAACAAAAGCAAAACCATACAGATAAAGGGGACAGCCATGGCAAAATAAGGAGTAAGTAGTTAATAAGGAGTTAGTAAGGAGTTAGTAAGGACATATTTAAGAATGTACTGCAAACATGTAGCAAGATCTGTAGTGTCGTGAGTTTTAGAACAAAAATCCTGTGATAAAGAAAGAGAATAATTAATGTGAGGGTAATCATAATGAGTAACATTCAAGCAGTCAGGAGACAGACAGGTGTGTGCTACAGCCTGCAGAGTAGCAGAGAGATCCAGAGGGGCCGTGGCCATGGAGTGCTTGTTCACACAGGAAGGCATCAGGTGACACACATAGCAGGAGTCATTGGTGTACTGCTTGGCAGTCCAGTTAGCATACTGCCAGAAAACCTTATCCATGGGGGATCCGCCAGCACGTTCCACCAGGCACAGGATTAATATTAACAGCAATATACTTCTGTAACACAGGACAGGTTAGAGACAGGAAACAAAAATATTTAGACGTCTATCATGTACATCACTGCGGGGCTGACTGACATCTGGAGGCATGACTCCACTGTGGAAAACGATCGGTTAATACCCCCGTGCGTGTGACAGCGAGTACAGTAGTGGGTTCAGAGAAAGGGGAGTCTGAAAAACCCTTTCTCTCAAATTTCTTGACCAATACCTGATAGCCCGGCTTAAAAGCATGTGTTGGGACCTTGGGAGGGTCTGTGATAGTTTAGTTGACCCTTTCCCAGTATTCATTCAGAACAGTTAACAACCCTGCGGTGTACTCGCTGCGACGCACATCCAAGTCCGCCGTTCCCCCCAGAGCCGTTTTCTGACACCATGGGAGGGGGAATGGTCGTCCCATGACAATTTCCTATGGCGACAGACCACCCAGAGTGTCTGTGCGCGCCATCCGCAGTTTGGCCAAAACTACAGGTAAAACCTTCACCCAATTGTTAGTGTTCTGCGTCTGCATGGCTTTTCGTAACCGCCCTTTTATAGTCCGATTAACCCTTTCGACCATACCCGAGGATTGAGGGTGATAGGGGATGTGGAAAGCCCAGTCTATGCTCAGGTGCTTCGCGAGCATCTGTGTGACTTTGGAGGTGAACGGTGTGCCTTTGTCGGAGTCTATTCCTAAGGGGACAACGATGTAACGCGGTATGATTTCTTGGCATAGTTTTGTCACGACTGTATTTGCATTTTCTTTATTGCATGGGAAAGCCTCTGTCCAACGAAAAATGTATCTACTAAGACCAGTAAATATTTGTGAGGCCCTACAGTCGTCATGTGTGTGAAATCGATTTGCCATTCTTGGAAAGGTGTTTCCGGTTTAGGAAGAACTTGATGCTGTCCGGCTGGTTTTGGGTTATTCTGTGCACATGTAAGACAACGGTCTAATATGCGATCAACGGCAGAGTTCAAATTGTGAATGCAAAACAATTCGGACATGTCATGCTTTACCCCGCTTCGTTCCCGATGTGAAATACCATGAAAATCGGGAACGAGGAACGGAACACAATGTGTGGACAGGCACAGCCTGCCCCGGGCGTCGCGCAACGGTTTGACGGCTGGATCGTAGGCCATGACAGCCAATGCTTGATATCAGAGTCCGAGGCGGTGGCCTGAATACAGTCAAGATCAAGACCAGGAAGTAAGTCAACCGTGAGTGCAGCACAGGAGAAGGAAGCCGAGTTCATAAAAGGGCAAGTGGGGCCATGAAGAGCTCCGCGTTTCGCGGCAGAGTCGGCGGTATTGTTACCAACAGAGTCGGGGTCGCTACTATGCTGGTGAGCGCGAACTTTAAGAACGGCCAGTCGGGAGGGCAGGAAGCTAGCCCTGATCAGGTCCTCGATAAGCAACGCATGGGAAATGGGTTTGTTATCAGTAGTAACGAAACCGCGTTGATGCCAGATTCCCCCAAAATCATGAACTACAGCAAAAGCGTAACGGCTGTCCGTGTATATAGTGGATCCATCAACATAAAATGCAAGGCCAGAAGGCAACGGGGTGGAAGACACGTCAGGGCGAATAGAAGTTTCACCGGCCAGACGGGTCTCGCAGTCATGCACGTCTAGAGTGGGACTGGAGGCGTCGTGTGGTAACAGAAGTAAACGCATTAAAGCGGAAGAGACAGTATCTAGTGAGGAGTGCGGACGCACCGTGAGGTTTTCGGTGTTCAATCAATCAATCAATCAATCAACCTTTATTTTGACTCGGAAGTACATTGAGGGCAACCCTCATTTTCAGTGTAGCTGAGCATTTACAAAAACAGGGATTGACATGACACAGAAAATAATAACTACATTTAATCATTTTAAATTAAAAGAAAATTTAAAATAACAGTGAATAAAAGATAAAAGTAGATAAAAATAGAACTTGAGATTTTAAATGGTAAGAAATTAAGATCAAAAATAGATAAGAAATTACTAAAGTAATAATACAATATCACAAATAAAAAAAAAAAAGTAATCATAAAAACTTAAAATAAAATGAGAGGAAATAAATAAATAAATAAAAAGAGATAAAAAACTAAGGAGAACTAATACAAAAATAAAAGTTACGAATAAATATAATTAAGTAAAACAGGTACAGGCTGTCTGTAGGTGGTTTGATATTAAAAGTTTAAAATGACTGAGTGACACCAGTGACCTGAGTTTTAGTGTTTCCTGTAGTGAATTCCAGCTCACTGGTGCACTGTAACTAAAAGCAGATTTTCCCAGTTCCGTAAAAACTCTTGGTACCTGGCAGCTGATCCAATTACTAGAGCGAGTCTGATAATTACTGTTATTTGTAATCATCAATGAAGTGATGTATTCTGGCAAATGACCGGAAAGTGTCTTATAAATAAAAATCAACCAATGTCTTTCCCTTCGTACTGTTAAAGAGGGCCACCCAACTTTTCATACAGCTCACAGTGGTGAGTTCTGTACGCATCTCCAGTGATGAACCTCAGGGCAGAGTGATACACGGGGTCCAGTAATTTGAGAGAGCTGGAGGGAGCATATTTATAAATAACGTCACCATAGTCCAGCATTGATAGTAGAGTTGCTTCAACTAGTCTTTTTCTGGCGTGCATGCGGAAACAGGACTTGTGTCTATAAAAATAACCCAGCTTCTGTCTGCATTTACTGACTAGTTTATTAATGTGTGGTTTAAAACTGAGTTTATCATCCAGCCATATGCCAAGGTATTTATATTCCGTGACTCTCTCAATAGTGGATCCTGCCAGGGTAGTAATATTTACAGCACTTGTGGACGAAACCAGTCCTGCGTGTTCGTTGATGCAAAATAAATGAGACGAGTAGATCAGACTGAAGTGAAACAAACGGTTTTATTACAGAATTCTGGAGAGGTTACAAACAGAGAACATGCATCATGTATCTCCCAAGTAAGCTCTGACCCCTTCTCATCTGACTCCCTTTTTATAGTCGCATGACCGCTCTTTCCTTACCCCAGCCTCCAATGTGTGCGTTAGTCCATCTCACTAATCCACATCATAAAAGTTTAAGGATGCGCTCGAGACGTGAGCGCGTCTGCAAGGTCAGCTTAAGGTATTCCCTGTGTTTACCAACTCCCCCCGTTTTCCAGACAATGGCTCTGCTTATCTGACCAGATGAACCACATGTGTGGTGTGCTAATCCCAGTGTCTGCTACTATCAGCTTCGAGGTATTTCCTGTTATCTGATGTCCTTGTGTATTCCAACATTAGTCAGCACACAGCCTTATGTGCTGACTCTTAGCTCTTAGAATTGTACAATATAACCATTAAGCTTTCAATGCAAGACATAATACATCTTAAAAAGTAATATGAACAATACTAAGGCTAATAATTCCACACACTAAAATCAGTATTAAAACAGCATGAACTTAGTTTTCGTGGCATTTAAAACTAATTTGTGCTTATATAACACCACCTGCAGAGCATTAAATGAGCTCTGTAATTTTCTTGTTGCAGCATGAATAGAATCAGCTGAGCAATATAAAATTGTATCATCTGCATAAAGGTGAATTTTGCAGTCTGAGGTTGAAGCAGAGGTAGCAATATCATTTATGTAGATATTAAATAAGACTGGACCCAAAATTGAACCTTGTGGTACACCTTTAGATACAGATACCAACTCTGATTTATAATTATTCAATGCCATACATTGATTTCTGTCAGTGAGATAGTTTTGGGTCCAGTCCAGCGCAGTTGCATCAAAGCCAATCTTTTCTAAGTTCAGTAAAAGAAGAGTGTGATCAACTGTGTCGAATGCTTTTGTTAAGTCAATAAAAACAGCTGCACAATGTTTCCTCTTGTCTATGTCTGAATAAAGATTGTTTAAAACCAGTGTCGTAGCAGAGATAGTGCTGTGACCTTCTCTGAAACCAGACTGATATTTAGATAAAACAGAATTTTCATGAAGAAATTATTTCAATTGCTGGTTTACTAGATATTCTAACGTTTTTGCTAAACACGACAAGTTTTAAGATTGGCCTATAATTATTCAGATCTGTTGTCTCACCACCTTTATGCAGAGGAATTACATGAGCTGTTTTCCAGACCCTGGGAATTCTGCAAGATAAAACTGAAAGATTAAAAATGTATAAAATGTATTCTAAAATAATCGGGGCTGCGAGACGCAATAGAAAGGGGTCCAGCCCAACTTCTCCAGTGGCTTTTCGTGGATTAATTTTAGCCAGGGCATTAGCAACTAAATATGGAGAAAATGGCTAGAGTGAGAAAAGACCATGCGTTCTAGAAACAGTAGAGCTGAGATCAGTTTTATTCAATGGGTTTGTGCTATTCTTATCAAAGATGTGGCCGGCTGCAGCAAAATGTGAGTTAAAGGCTTGACATATTTCCTTCTGGGCAGAAATCAGCTGATCGTCAACTGAAATGTTTGTTGGAAAAGGAGGGGAATTATTTTTTAGGGAATTTACTATTTTCCAGAAGTTTTGAGGGTTTCTAGTGCTGGTGATTAAGCTAAAGTAATATTCTGATTTAGCTTTTCTAACAGCAGAAGTACATTTATTTCTCAGCTGTCTAAAGCTAAGCCAATGGTCTCTCTCCCCTGAGCGTCTAGCAGTTTACCAAGCTTTATTTCTGGCCATAAACAATGAGGAATCCTCACCCGTAAACCAGGGACTTGATCTGTCTCTGATTCTTGACTTTTTGAACGGGGCATGTTTGTTTACCACTGTTAGGAAAGTTTTACTGAAGTGGTTTAGTGCCCCATCAACATCGGAGATTTCTAGTGTAAGGTGGATTTCACTCATTGCTAAGTCAGAAAGGAAAGCTTGCTCATTAAAATGATTAAAATTTCTTCTAACCACCAACGAGAGCCTGTTTTGTTTGTGCAACTGTTTCTAATGCATCCGATGGGACAATGATCACTTATGCCAAGTTCAAAAACTCCTGAGGCAGTAATTTTGTCAGCTTTATTGGAAAGTATTAAATCTATGAGGGTTGACTTGGTGGGTTCTTTCAGATTTGGGCGAGTCGGTTCATTGATTAACTGTGTTAGGTTAAGATTGCCACATATTTCCTTTAAGTGATCGGATGCATTAGAAAGCCAGTTGAGGTTAAAATCACCAAGGACCAGCAATTCAGAAGCACTAAATTTGGATAAAAGATCCGCTAATTCCTCGACTGCAGAGTGTGGGGCAGAGGGAGGCCTGTATATCCCAATTAAAACAAAAGAGTTATTTTTTCAGAGTGAAACCTGGGGGGCTAAGAACTCATAACATTTTTCTTTAGATACTGCACATAAAACGTTAGCTTGTAAATTTACACGGGTATAAATAGCAACTCCCCCTGCCCTTGAAACTCTGTCTTTTCTATGGAGGATAAAATTATTTAAAGCTGTATCTTCATCAGTGGTACAGTGTCTAAGCCAGGTCTCTGTTAAAACGATTATATCAGGATCAGACTGTGCAGCCAGGATTTTAAGATGATCCATTCTATCTTTTTGTAGTAGGCTTCTAATATTCAGATGGATTATACCTACCTGCAGACTTTGCAGCAAGCATCGCTGCTGTCCTTGGCAGTTTGCACAAACAACTTTCTCCTCTTATCGGGACAACATTCCGTCCAGAACCATTTGTTCCCTTTTGTAGGTAAGATTATCGTACACAGAGCAGAAGCCCCCCTCACTTGGGCAGTTCCGGTGGTCCGTGAGTGTGTTTCTGTCAGCTTAGCATTTCATGACTGTTAGACAACTTATTTGGGTCCACCCTGTTTGCTTGTACGCAACAGGGCAGGACGTGTTTGTATAAAAGAAGGAGTGCCCTTCTTTTTTGTGTGCAGAGGACAATAAACTCTTTGATTGCTTATAAGAGTGGTTCTGTCTTCTTGCACCGGGCGCCCTTGCTTTACTGAGAGACTCCACTGGACAGGTGATCCACTCTCTGGTTCCTCTTCATAAACGGACCAAAAACGGCCGGTCCTTACAGTTATTGTTTCCAACTGAACTTAAAAGTCAGCTCAAGCTTATTTATTAAACACTTAGATTTGAGAGTTTAGATGTTTAAAATGTTATTTTATTGGGATTTGGAGTAAATTTATAATAACTTTAAGTATTTACACGAATCAAAAAGACGCAGAGCTTCATCTTCATATAAAAGACTGAGATTCCCACATCAAGTTCATCAAACTGAAGCTGATATTTTGAGCTTTATGATCATTTCAGTTCATTAACAGGAGATCTGTGATAAACAGTGTTATAACACTGTTCAACTGACTTACAGAGTTCTCCAAAATGAGTGAATCAAAAATCATCTATTAATTTATTAGCTTGTTAATTCATTAATTACATAATGTTATAAAGAGTTTAAAACTCTCTATTTATGCTCTCAAACATTTCAAATGACAGATTTGTTTCTGACAAAAATGTTTTCTTATAGAAATTCACCTGATTTCTGATGTTTAACAGGTGTGATGATCAGTGGTGCTGAGTTTTTACCTCTATTATCGAGAGAGGGACTAAAGTATGGATAGAGTTTCTCAGTGAAAGACTGACCAGTGAAAGAGTAGATATGAGACCTGGACTCAACATCATAGAAGGAGACCAGACCCTCCTCATAATCCACAAACACTCCCACCTTCTGGGGAGTCTGTTTCAGGGAGAGGCGAACAGAAGGAGAATCCACAGCTTCATATTCAGTCTCATTTCTTAGAAACACAGTCCAGTATCCTTTCTCAGGACAGGCCATAATCTGTCCTTTCCTGTCACTGGACTCTGTGGTCACTCCTAAATCCCAGTCAGTCTTCCCGCTGACCTGAACCTCATAGTAAAATCTCCCTGAGGAGAACCCCTCATTTCCCAGCACACAGACACAATAATCAAACCTCTCTAGTTTATCAGGGAGTTTCTGTCGTTTGTCTCCGTGTCTCACTTGTTTCCCGTCATCAGACAGGATGAGTTTAGGATGAGCTGAATCAGGATCCAGAGTCACGTCCACTGAGAGAGAAACACACAGTTTAACCCATTTTAACACTAACCATACTCACACTAATGCAGACTCATATATTTTACTCAATAATATTATGTATCAGTGAGAATCCACACACCTGCATATTGTTGAATTCTCTTCATTTCTGTGTTAGAAGAATAAAGGATGACATCATTTGTTATTAGAATCTATATTGAGCTAAATTAAATGCCTCATTAGTATCGACTACAAACCAGCATTTAATATTAACACTAAGTGACAGTGCAGTGATGTCATGGATGGGAATTTTAAAAGATTAAAACTTTAATAATTAAATATTTAAATGCTAGATTTACACAAACATTCATTTCTGGTATTTGTATTTTGATGAAATCCTGAATTTTTCTTCCTACCAATATTTTTTTTCTGCTGAACATCAAAATGTTTTAATAACCAGTAAATACTCACCATGCTCATCAACCTTCTTCATCTCCTTACTGAGGTCTTTCTGAAGCCGAGTCAGAGCTCTCCTCAGAGGCTCCACCCTCAGATGAGAGTTAATCCTGACCTCAGTCCAGTTCTTGGTGGGTGGAGGGCTGCAGAGGGACGGGTAAACCTACAGTCCAGCAGGAGTGAGGAGAAACCCCTCAGCATGGGCAGCGCTGTCCTGTGATGGACTGCATTACTATGGAGAAACAGAGGGACTCTGACCTGTAGGAGGTGGAGGTGGTCCTCAGTGTGGGAGAGCTGCTCCAGCTCAGTGTCTCTCCTCTTTAGCTCAGTGATTTCCTGCTCCAGCTCTTTAATGAACTCTTCAGCCTGCCTCTCTGCTGCTTTCTGCTTCTCCTCCATCACCTCAAGCAGCTCCGTCTGGCTTCTCTCAATGCAGTGCAGCAGAGCTCTGAAGACCTCCACACCGTCTGCTTTCTCCTTCTCTGAGCTTTTCTAACAGGGGACAATAGTAGTAACATTACTTTTGCAACTTTCATCCATTGAAATACAGCGTAAAGCGCTTAATGGAAACCAGATGACAGAACAGCAGAATAATGAAGGAAGTAAAACTCTGAACAAGTAAAAGAAAAAATATATTAAATTTTAACCAAACAAAACAATAAAACAAACAAATATATAAAGAAAAGGAAAAATAAACAAAACCATGTGCAATGATACTTTTGTGCAGTAGACCCAATGAGATGATTTTCAGTTTCATACCTGTTCATTTTCAGAACTGCTGCTTGTCTCATTTCTGATACCAGACAAACAGTAAACCAGCCCTGTCATATGCTGTCATATGAGGATGTAATTATCTTTTCATGATGACTTAACTAGACATGGATGACTTAACTGGGCAAATCACAATGTTATTATTACTATGTTTTCTTTTAACGACACAAACGGATGTATTTTGTTTGGTTTATATTCTGTTGGCTTTAGGTGGTGATTCTAAATGAGTTGTAAAGAAGGAGGGATGGAGAAGAACAAAGGTACAAAGTTTGATTATTTAGTGGTATGTTTTACAAAGGACAGTAGAAATGATAACATATTAATACTAATATTAAAAATGTGGATAATCAATGATAAGGACTGTAATTAAATATTATGAAATAGAAATTATTTTCATTTTTTCTTCTACTTTTTATTAATCTAATCTCAATTTTGACTCAGACTCAACTCTAGTGGTCTTGACTACAGCTCAGCCTGCACACTGTATATGTTAGATTTTTAGATTGAAATTTTTTTGATTTTTTTTTTGAAAAGATTTTTTGTTGAAAAACTCACTTTATTCACTTCTGCAGACTGTTTGATTTCCTCAATCTTCTTCAGTCGGTTTTGGATCATCTGCTGAACTTCTGCCTGTGTCTTCACCAGCTGAGTCTATGATGAAGAAATAAATTGTAAGCTCTCATTCAGTTAGACGATTTTTATGAAAAGGACTGAACAGGAGACAAAGTTACCAATTCTTTCTAAATGTCTCTCACCTTCTTCTCTCCACTCTCCTCCTCTATAGGAACAGTGCTGTGAGCCTTGTGGTCTGTCTCAGTGCAGAACTGACACACACTCATGTGGTCATCTCTACAGAACAACTCCAGGGGTCTCTCATGTTTCTGGCAGATGTAGTCTTCCAGGTTCTCCACAGGGTCCATCAGTTTGTGCTTCTTCAGTTTAGGTGTGGTTTTATGAAGCGCTAGATGAGTCTCACAGTAAGAGACTCCACAGTCCAGACAGGACTTTACAGCCTCCAGCTTCTCCTCACTGCAGGAGTCACACAGAACATTTGTAGGTTTGTAGGGTCGTTTCTCTGGAGCTCTGCTGGATTTGACCTGAACTGACGTCTTGAACTGAGCAGCCAGTCCAGAGATGAACGTGTTCACAGACAGTTCAGGTCTTGTTGGGAATTCTGCCTTACAGACTGGACACTGGCAGCATGAACTGCTGTCCCAGTACTCTTTGAGACAGACCCTGCAGTAGTTGTGTCCACATGGAGTAGAGACTGGATCAGTGAACACATCCAGACAGATGGAGCACTGGAGCTCATCTTCAGACAGGAGACTGCTGGAGGAAGCCATGACTGACAGAGAAGAGACACAGAGAGGTGATTAGAAACCACAAAAGTTGTCCTGGACGTTGAAGGTCCACCCTTCTATCTTCACGGGTTGAGTGAAGAACAAAATATGAAAAGACGATGTGAAATGAAAATGTGATGAAAACCCTTTTTATGGTTTTGTATAACTGGAATGTGTTTGAGCAGGAAGGCCGTTCTCATTAATCACCATCATTCATCTGGCTGATCAGCCTCACACTGTTCCTATTAACCGTGCTCTACATCCTCCTCTGTGTGGTGAGCGCTCTCTCTGTCTGCTCTGATTCTCTGTAGCTGAACAGTAACAGCTCCACATGTGAAAACACAGGTGACGGATTCCAGCTTTCTGAGCAGTTTAATAAAGTAAGCAGTAGTTAGAGGTAGAAATGTGCTGAAAAGCAGCTCTTAGAAATTACCAGGTTCTCTTTTTCTCTCTTGTCCTGGTTTTCTGCTCCTTCAGTTCCTCAGCAGAGGCTTTAAGTCCTTTAAGAAGCTTTAAACTGAAGGTCGTGTACTGCTGAAATGATCTTGATTCTATTTATAAAACAGTTTTGCTTAACTTTCATTTCTCGCAGTGACGTCATGAGGCCATGCCCACTTCACCATGACATTGGTCTGTTGCACTTCCAGTTTTGGCCACCAGGCGGCAGAAATTCACCAACTGACTTACAGCACATTCACCTGTTTCTCAGTATTTTCCAAAGAAATAAATATTAGAACAAAGAATATTTAATTCATCCATGTTCAGATTTATCTAGTTAACCAGGTACTAATGACTTTTAACAGGTTTACAGATTCATTAGGCTTTTGCAGCAGTGCTGGTTTTCCGAGTCTGAGATTTTGATCTGAAGACGTACAGAATGAGAGTCAATAACCAAAAACATCTTCAAAACGCTGTGAAACCCCTCATCAGTTCACACTGGAGCAGATTTATAAAAGGATGTTTTATCTTCAGTGTTGAAGGTCTTGGTGAAGATACACAGACTCATTTTCCAGTCTGTAAATCATGTAAATGAGGTCTTGATGAAAGACAGTCACAGTGACCAAGGCAGAGGACAGCAGGGAGATGTCCAGAACTACAGTAGAGCTCTTTATTAAGAAGATCAGCTTCTGTAATTGTAAGAATCAATGTAACACTGTGGTCAGCAAAACACCATCATCTCCCAGACTGCATTTATCTAGAACTACACAGCTGGAAGACTGGAAATATGGAGGACTTCTACATTCTTAGCGTCTTTCCCATAGAGTTCAATATAAAGTTGTCAGCATGTTAACATTTAACCTGTTTCTCTGCTCTTGTGAGAGGAGGAAGGCGGGTGAGAAGGCAGCGAGAGAGAAGGAAAGGCGGGAGTGTGGAGGTTAGAGTAGGGACTCTGAACATGGGGACAATGACTGGTAAAGGCAGAGAGCTTGCAGACATGATGGAGAGAAGGAAGGTGGATATTCTGTGTGTCCAGGAGACCAGATGGAAAGGAAGCTAGGCCAGAGTGTCAGACAGGATCATGAGCCTGAAAGAAAGAGGAATTTTGGAGTAAGATGGATGAAGTGGTAGATGGTGTCCCTAGAGAGGAGAGATTAGTGATTGGTGCAGACCTCAATGGACATGTTGGTGAAGGGAACAGAGGGGATGAAGAGGTGGTGGGTATGTATGGTGTGAAAGACAGAAATGCGGAAGGTCAGATGGTTGTAGATTTTGCAAAGAGAATGGAAATGGCTGTGGTGAACACGTATTTTCAGAAGAGGGAAGAACACAGGGTGACATACAAGAGTGGAGGGAGGTGCACACATGTGGATTATATCCTTAGCAGGAGATGCCACCTAAAGGAGATTGGAGATTGTAAAGTGCTGCCAGGGGAAAGTGTAGCAAGGCAGCATAGGGTGGTTGTCTGTAGAATGAGATTAGAAACAAAGAAGAAGAAGAGAGTGAAGACAGAGCCAAAGATTAGATGGTGGAAACTGAAGGAGGAGGATGGTTGCAGGCAGTTCAGGGAAAAATTGCAACAGGCCCTTGGGGGCAGTGAGGAGCTACCTGAGGACTGGGAAACTACAGCTAAGGTGGTGAGAGAAACTGGCAAGAATGTGTTGGGTGTTTCATCTGGTCAGAGGAAAGAAGATAAGGAAAGTTGGTGGTGGAATGAGGAAGTATAGGAGAGTATTCAAAAGAAGAAGGCAGCTAAGAAAAAGTGGGATAACCAGAGAGATGAAGGAAGTAGGCAGGAGTACTGTGAGGCTAGTCGCATAGCGACTATAGAGGCTAAACAGAGAGATAGAGCTGGAAAGGATGTACAGCAGGTTAGGCTGATAAAGGATAGAGAGGGAAATGTACTAGTGAGTGAACAGAGGGTGATGATTAGATGGAAGGAGTACTTTGAAGAACTAATGAATGAGGAAAACGAGAGAGAGAGGAGGACAACGGGGAGAGAGATAGTGGATCAGGAAGTGCAGAGAATTAGTAAGGTGGAAGTGAGGGCAGCTTTAAAAAGGATGAAGAATGGAAAGGCAGTTGGTCCAGATGACATACCTGTGGAGGTATGGAGATGTTTAGGAGAGAAGGCAGTGGACTTTTTAACCAAGTTGTTTAACAAAATCCTGGAGAGTGAGAGGATGCCTGATGAGTGGAGAAGCAGTGTACTGGTCCCCATTTTTAAGAACAAGGGTGATGTGCAGAGCTGCAGTAACTACAGAGGTATACAGTTGATGAGCCACACCATGAAGGTATGGGAAAGAGTTGTTGAAGCAAAGCTAAGGCGAGAGGTCCAGATCAGTGAGCATCAGTTTGGTTTCATGCCCAGAAAGAGTACCACAGATGCTATTTTTGCATTGAGAGTGTTGGTAGAGAAGTACAGAGAAGGTCAGAAGGAGCTACATTGTGGATCTAGAGAAGGCATATGATAGGGTGCCAAGAGAGGAACTGTGGTACTGTATGAGGAAGTCAGGTGTAGCTGAAAAGTATGTTAGGGTGGTGCAGGACATGTATGAGGATAGTGAGACAGTTGGTGTGCAGGTTGGAGTGACAAATGGTTTCAAGGTGAAGGTAGGGTTACATCAGGGATCAGCTTTGAGCCCCTTCTTGTTTGCAATGGTGATGGAAAGGTTGACAGATGAGGTTAGGCAGGAGGCTCCATGGACCATGATGTTTGCAGATGACATTGTAATCTGTGTTGAGAGTAGAGAGCAGGTGGAAGAATTCAGAAGGTTTCAGCTGGGGGAAGAGCTTTTTCTTATAAAGCCCCCAAACTCTGGAATGATCTTCCAGAACCTTTTCGGGACTCAGACACAGTCTCAATCTTTAAGACTAGGCTGAAAACTCACTTGTTCAGTTTAGCTTTTGGTAGCTAATGTTCCCCCTTAGATAAAGGCAGCAGATCTAGGGGTCCATGGACACAGGGAATTATAGTAAACTGAGACGCTGGTGCTGTCGTCCCACTGCTCGCACACGGTCACTCAGGATTGTGGACGGTGGAGCAGAGGGATGCCAAACTGTTTCAGAGTGCTGCCGTGTCTGTGTGTCCTTCTGGTTCTCTCCTTTTAGTTAAGCTGTCATAGTCAGATCTGCTGGAGTCGTTAGCCACACTCTGGAAATGTTTACATTCCCTGTTTTACATACAAATGGATAGAATAAAACTAATTCCATCTCCCTGCTTTTTTTCAGAGTATACAATCACCCATATGTCCGGCTGGACACTGAAGGACGACCGACTGCTAAGGACAGACTCCTAGTTATTCCTAATACCAATATTACTGCTATTAATATTAGTAATATAATCACTTGTAGGTAGTTTGACCAGAGGAGGATGGGTCCCCCCTGGTGAGCCTGGTTCCTCCCAAGGTTTCTTCCTCAGTTCTGAGGGAGTTTTTCCTTGCCACTGTTGCCCCTGGCTTGCCCACCAGGGGGTTTCTGTACATTCTTACAGTCCTGTTGAAACTTTGTCTGTTCCGAAATTCTGTAAAGCTGCTTTGTGACAACATCCGTTGTAAAAAGCTCTATACAAATAAATTTGATTTGATTTGATGAGAGAGAGAGATCTGGAGAGGTGGAGGTTTGCACTGGAGAGGAGAGGAATGAAAGTCAATAGAGACAAGATGGAATACATGTGTGTGAATGAGAGGGAGACAGGTGGAAAGGTGAAGATAAAGGAGATAAAGCCAGAGAGGCCAAGTTGAGATGGTTTGGACATGTGTTGAGGAGGAACAGTGGATATATTGGTCAAAGAATGTTGAAGATGGAGCTGCCGGGTAGAAGGAGATGAGGTAGACCTCAGAGAAGGTTTATGGATGTAGTGAAGGTGGACATGGAGATGGTTGGTGTAAAAGTAGAGGAGGCAGTGGATAGGGCAAGATGGAGGCAGATGATCTGCTGTGGCGACCCCTAAAGGGAGCAGCCGAAAGAAGAAGAAGAAGATCATTGATATGGATTTAGAACTGCAAGTAATATGGACAGAAAGCACACAGGACACTTTTCCACTTCGCCTCAGTCCATTTTAAACAAATTCAGGCCCAGAGAAGGTGGCACCGTTTCTGGATCCTGTTTATACGGTTTTTAGATGGTTTCTTCTTTGCATGGTAGAGTTTTAACTTGCATTTGTGGATGCTGCCACAACTGTATTCACAGACAGTGGTTTTTGAAAGTTTTCCTGATCTCTTGCAGTTCTCTAGAGAATTGTGTCTGTTTTTAATGCAGTGCTGCTTCAAGTCCTGAAGATCACAGCCAGCCAATATTAGTTTTCAGCCTTGTCCCTCGCATGCAGAGATTTCTCTGGATTCTCTGAATCTCTTAATGTTATTATGTACCACATATTATTAGGTCATGAAATCTTTTCAAGTTATTCTTGAATTGATGCACTATTTTCCAGCTCAGTCTTTCACAGAGCAGTTAATCCCTCCCCATCTTAACATCTGAAAGACTCAGCTTCTCTGAGATAACTATATGGATGGATTTACCTATTAAGTTCTCTGGCTGCAAATTGATGGAACCAGCTTACATTGGAGTTGGGGGCTGACTTCAGGAGGGGTTTGGACATGTGTTGAGGAGGAACAGTGGATATATTGGTCAAAGAATGTTGAAGATGGAGCTGCCAGGTAGAAGGAGATGAGGTAGACCTCAGAGAAGGTTTATGGATGTAGTGAAGGTGGACATGGAGATGGTTGGTGTAAAAGTAGAGGAGGCAGTGGATAGGGCAAGATGGAGGCAGATGATCTGCTGTGGCGACCCCTAAAGGGAGCAGCCGAAAGAAGAAGAAGAAGAAGAAGAAGATCATTGATATGGATTTAGAACTGCAAGTAATATGGACAGAAAGCACAAGACAGAGACTATAAAAAACTTTTATTGTTTAATAAAGAAGAGATTTGAGAAGCTGCTGCACAGACAAGCCACACCGCCTCATGTCTCATCTTTTCCACCCTGTTTACAGGTGTTTAATCTGTTTACACCGACCCTGGGCTCGGAGAGTGTAAGGAGCATATTTTACTCCAAAACCTGTATATATCATTCAGCACTATATGTTTATATATAGTGCCTTCACACGTGTGCAAGTCATGTATCCCTTGTGCACTAATGCATCACCATACCATCATGAATACTGGCTTTTGAACTGTGCACTGGTAACAATCTGGACGGACCCTCTCCTCTTCAGCCGAAGGACATGGCATCCATGATTTCCAAAAAGAATTTCAAGTTTTGATTCGTTGGACCACAGGACACTTTTCCACTTCGCCTCAGTCCATTTTAAACTAATTCAGGCCCAGAGAAGGTGGCAGCGTTTCTGGATCCTGTTTATACGGTTTTTAGATGGTTTCTTCTTTGCATGGTAGAGTTTTAACTTGCATTTGTGGATGCTGCCACAACTGTATTCACAGACAGTGGTTTTTGAAAGTTTTCCTGATCTCTTGCAGTTCTCTAGAGAATTGTGTCTGTTTTTAATGCAGTGCTGCTTCAAGTCCTGAAGATCACAGCCAGCCAATATTAGTTTTCAGCCTTGTCCCTTGCATGCAGAGATTTCTCTGGATTCTCTGAATCTCTTAATGTTATTATGTACCACATATTATTAGGTCATGAAATCTTTTCAAGTTATTCTTGAATTGATGCACTATTTTCCAGCTCAGTCTTTCACAGAGCAGTTAATCCCTCCCCATCTTAACATCTGAAAGACTCAGCTTCTCTGAGATAACTATATGGATGGATTTACCTATTAAGTACTCTGGCTGCAAATAGATGGAACCAGCTTACATTGGAGTTGGGGGGTGACTTCAGGAGGGGTCGTCTCAGAGCAGGCTTGATCGAAGGCATCTCGTCTAATACTTCTGACCTGTCTTTCTGACCAGAGTTTAACCCTTGTTACCTGATGCGTAACACATGTTAAAGAACACAGGCAGGAAAAGGAACAAAAGAAAGACATAGCCTGTAGCTGCGTCCAAGCAAAGATTTATAGCTGCCTGGTATTATGAAGCCTTATGGAGCTAACCTTGCTAACCTCCCACAGTGTCCAGACTCCCAAGGTAATGCCTGTTTTATGGCTTCTACCTCAGACTTTGTGGAACCAACGTTCTTACTTCGGGTCATGTGAAAGTTCTTCTAAATAGCAGTGCCTTTGGCTCAACCAGATAGTGGTGTTCACTACACTTTTCTGTACAAAATACATTCCTACTGTTTAACTTTGTGTACCTAGATTGTGGTGCTAGTACTTCAGCCAGTGATTGTGTTCAATAGTCAAAACCGCTCCAGAGCAGGTTAAACTCAGTGAAATCACTATTCACCCTGCAGTTAAATATAACAGTGAAACACAATAGTCTTTGACTACTTTGAAGAGCTTAATAAGAATAAGTGATTGCATTTGTAGAGCAGTGAACGGGTACATTTTGCTGAACAGGATGTTTTTCAGCACTAACACCTGGACACATTGCTACCTTCACTTTTTCTCCTTTGGCCTGGTTTTCTGGTCCTTCAGAGTTTATCTGTAGAGTTTACCTGACTGCAAAACCTTCACGAGGTCACTCCCATGATGGTTTGTTGCAATTTGCAAGTTTTCTGTTTGAATCACAGCATCCCAATAATTTTATTTTGTTCAATATACCAAACATAAAAACATGAATCCTTGTAAAAATACAGATAAGTATCTTTTACAGGAGATCAGGTCAAGTGTCTGGCCTAATCTCCTCTGTAAAGAGCCGGCATAGCAGCAGAAACACTCTTGATTCCACTTGTTTGAAGTCAGGTACAGTCCCAAGAGTTTCCTACTGCTCCAGACTGACCACTAGCTAGTACGCTGTAGAAGTGTTCATGTGGTCTCACCGACCATCGCGCTTATGTTCAGTGGCTGTTGTTCGACAAAGAGAAGTGAGCCAAGCATTTCTGGATGATTTATGGAAGGAAAAGCACTTCATTTAGGACGTTTAACAGGTGTGATGATTAGTGGTGCCGAGTTTGCACCTCCATGATTGAGGTAGGGACTGAAGTATGGATAGAGTTTCCCAGTGAAAGACTGACCAGTGAATGAGTAGATATGAGACTTGGCCTTAACATCATAGAAGGAGACCAGACCCTCCTCATAATCCACAAACACCCCCACCTTCTGGGGAGCCTTTTTCAAGGAGAGGTTGACCGAGGGAGAATCCTGAGCTTTATATTCAGTCCCGTTCCTCAGAAGCAGTCTCCAGAATCCATTCTTGGGCCGGGCTGTAATATTCCCCTTCCTGTTACTGGACTCTGTGGTCACCCCTAACGTCCAGTCAGTCTTCCCTCTGACCTGAACCTCATAGTAAAATCTCCCTGAGGGGAACCCCTCCTTTCCCAGCACACAGAAACAATAATCAAACCTCTCTGGGTTTTCGGGGAGATTCTGCTGTTTGTCTCCACATGTGACCTTTTTCCCGTCATCAGAGAGGATGAGTTGAGGATGAGCTGAATCAGGATCCAGAGTCACAGCCACTGAGAGAGAAACACAGTTTAACCTCATTTAATGTTAAATTTATACAGCAAGTAATACACAATACACATATTTAGACATGTGATCAGTAAGAGCCTTCACACCTGCATATTTCCGAATTCTCTTCATTTCTGTTTGGAAAAAACATCATAAACAATATCATTAGATTTTGCATTTAAATTCAGCTCAGTTAAGTTCTTAATGCACAACTAAGCAAACAAACATTGTTTATTGGGCTAGTTAACATGTGAATGCGAATGTATTCACCCCATTTGGCATTTTTCATGCTTTGCTATCTCACAACCTGGAATTAAAAGGGATTATTTGAGGGTTTGCATCATTTCATTTACAGGACATGCCTACAACTTGGACCATTTGATGTTGTTTTTGTTGTGAAGCAAACAACAAACAGGACAAAATAACAGAAAACTTCAGTGTGCATAATTATTCACTCCCCCTAAAGTCAGTACTTTGTAGTGCCGCCTTATACAATTACAGCTGCAAGTTGCTTTGGATAAGTCTTCATGAGCTTGCCACATCTTGCCACTGGGATTTTTGCCTATTCCTCAAGGCAAAACTGCTCCAGCTCCTTCAAGTTAGATGGTTTCCACTGGTGAACGGCAATCTTCAAGTCTGACCACAGATTCTGATTTGGATTATTTCACTTCAGACTATTTTGTGCAGTTGCATCACATACAATTCAGGTAAAAAAAAAAAACATTTAAGTACAGGTTGTAATGTAACAAAATAGGTTAAAAGCCAAGGGGGTGAATACTTTCGCAAGGCACTGTACATATCACACCTATAGGAGATTTTATGAATTCCATTCTAAATCCATAGGCTTTAATATTGAGTTGGTCTTCTTTCCAGCATTAACAGCTTCCACTCTTCTGGGAAGATTTCTACAATATTTTGGAGATTGTCTGTAGGAATTTCTGCCCATTCATCCAGAAGAGCATCTGTGACACTGATGTTGGACGAAAGGGTCTGGCTCGCAATCTCTATTCTAGTTAATCCCAAAATTGTTGGATGTGGTTGTGGTGATGGCCGGTCAAGCTTTTCCATACCAAACTCACCCAGACATGTACAAAGTTGGAGGTATACAATTGCCCAAATGTCTTGTTCTGCTGAAACATTAAGAGTTCCATTCACTGGAACTAAGGGTTCTAGGTCAACCCCTGAAACACAGCCATATCATTATCCCTCCTCCACCAAACTTTACAGCTGGCACAGTTCAGTCAGGCAGGTAACGTTCTCCTGGCATTCTTCAAACCCAGACTCATCCATCAGACTGACAAAGAAGTGTGATTCATCACTACACGTTTCCACTGCTCCAGAGTCCAGTGGTGTCGCTTTACACCCCTCCCTCCGATGCTTGGCATTGAGTATTTTGATCTTTTGCTTGTCTGCAGCTGCTCAGCCATGGAAACCATGATGCTCCTAATGTGCCGTTCTTTTGCTGACGTTGCTTCCAGAGGCAATTTGGAACTAAAGTGAATGATTTACACAGGATAGACACTGTGTGCTTCAGCTGTGAGTTTGTGTGGTACCACTTTGCAACGGAGGTGTTGTTGGTCTTAAACGCTTCTATTTCACAAAAACAGCAGTCACTGTTGACAGGGGCAGATCTAGTAGGGCAAAAATCTCACAAACTGACTTTTGGCAGAGGTAGCATCCTATGACAGAGCCGTGTTTAAAGTCACTGAGTTCTTCAGTACGACCCTCTATCAAATGTGTATTGAGACTACAAGGCTATGTGCTTAATTGTATTCAATTTTAGCAATAAGTGAAACACCTGAACACAGTAATTAGGAAGGGATGTACCACTATGTGTGTCTTCTTCTTCTTCTTTCGGCTGCTCCCTTTAGGGGTCGCCACAGCGGATCATCTGCCTCCATCTTGCCCTATCCATTGCCTCCTCTACTTTCACACCAACCATCTCCATGTCCACCTTTACTACATCCATAAACCTTCTCTGAGGTCTACCTCTTCTCCTTCTACCCGGCAGCTCCATCTCCAACATTCTTTGCCCAAACCATCCAACCTGGCCTCTCTGGCTTTATCTCTAAACTGCTCCACCTTCACTGTCCCTCTGATCTGCGCATTTCTAATCTTACCACTATGTCTGTCTAGAAAGGGTAAATTCTCTATGTCTACTAAATATCTAGATGACCTTCTGAAAAAAGATTTTCTGAAACATCACCTCTGCTTAACCTGGGAACTTCTTAATGATCAATAAATACTTACTGATCTCAGGAATCTTCTCCATCTCCTTACTGAGCTCTTCCTGAAGCCGAGTCAGAGCTCTCCTCAGAGGCTCTACCTTCAGATGAGTGTTAATCCTGGCCTCAGCCCAGTTCTTGGTGTGTGGAGGGCTGCAGAGGGACGGGTAAACCTAGAGTCCAGCAGGAGAGAGGAGAAACCCCTCAGCATGGGGAGTGCTGTCCTGTGATGGACTGCATTACCATGGAGAAACAGAAGGACTCTGACCTGTAGGAGGTGGAGGTGGTCCTCAGTGTGGGAGAGCTGCTCCAGTTCAATGTCTCTCCTCTTTAGCTCAGTGATTTCCTGCTCCAGCTCTTTAATGAACTCTTCAGCCTGCCTCTCTGCTGCTTTCTGCTTCTCCTCCATCACCTCAAGCAGCTCTGCCTGGCTTCTCTCAATGCAGCGCAGCAGAGCTCTGAAGACCTCTACACTGTCTGCTTTCTCCTTCTCTGTGCTTTTCTAACAGGGAATAAACCAGAAACCACTTAGTAAACATTTAGAACCTAAACATTAAGTGTAGGGTCTTTAAAACTTTAAAATGTTCTTCACACTCCAACATCTCTCATTCAGTCATGGTTCTTCACGGAAAGTAAAGCGGCTCTTCTATGGTTTCACCCTAAGAACCAAATGTTGCACCTTGTAGAGTTTGTCTTTATTGAGATTCAGTTAAGAGTTACTCACTCTACTGAGCTCTACAGAGTGTTTGATCTTCTCAATCTTCTTCAGTCGGTTCTGGACCTTCTGCTGAACTTCTCTCTGTGTCTTCACCAGCTGAGTCTATTACAAAGACACACATTATATCCACATTTCTCACATATGAGGAATTTTATTAAGCAAAAACAGGAGAAAGCAATAATAAATCTGTCTGATGTCTCTCACCTTCTTCTCTCCACTCTCCTCCTCTATAGGAACAGTGCTGTGAGTCTTGTGGTCTGTCTCAGTGCAGAACTGACACACACTTGTCTGGTCATCTCTACAAAACAGCTCCAGGGGTCTCTCATGTTTCTGGCAGATGTAGTCCTCCAGGTTCTCCACAGGGTCCATCAGTTTGTGTTTCTTCAGTTTAGGTGTGGTTTTATGAAGTGCTAGATGAGTCTCACAGTAAGAGACTCCACAGTCCAGACAGGATTTCAGAGCCTCCAGCTTTTTATCACTGCAGCAGTCACAGATCACCCTTTTACGTTTGGAGGTTCGTTTCTCTGGAGCTCTGCTGGATTTGACCTGAACTGACTTCTTGAACTGAGCAGCCAGTCCAGAGATGAAAGTGTTCACACGTAGATGAGGCCTTTTATGGAATCTCTCCATACAAATTGGACACTGGCAGCGTGAACTGCTGTCCCAGCACTCTTTGAGACAGACCCTGCAGAAGTTGTGTCCACATGGTGTAGAGACTGGATCAGTGAACACATCCAGACAGATGGAGCACTGGAGCTGATCTTCAGACAGGAGACTGCTGGAGGAAGCCATGACTGATGGAGGAGACGCAGAGACACAGTGACTGTGATGTTAGCCCCTAGAAACCATCACATATATAAATAAACCATCATGTAATATCATGTAGCGATAGGAGCATTTTAACCCAAATTTAAAAAGGGGCACCACCTCAGATTCGCAATAAAAGGACTATAATTAAATTCTTTACCTTTATTTTCAATCCTGGTCTGCATAACATAATAAATGAAGGACGCTGTGGACGTGCAATTTCTCAAAATCACACTAATGTTTGATTTATTTTCATATACTCTCGTGCAAGTGTGTTCTATTTCATTAAGGAAAACACTTTTCGTAACAATTAAGGTTACGAGAGATCAGTGAAAGGTAATCATGACTTAACACCCATAACATGGTACTAAGAAGGCAACTATTAAAACTGATAACTAGCCCTTAAGCTTCCGATACAATTTCTAATGGCTAACAAATGAATCACAGTGACCAGCACAGTGTCAAGCCTTTCAGCAGTTGATCCAGCAACAACGAGGTCATGAGAACCAGTTAGTTCATGAAATTTTCGGCATATGAAACTTCCCAATTTACTGGCTGGCTCTGCAGAATACTGAGCTAATGTTATTTCCGAAGAGCAGATTTGGTTTAAATTTTAGAGAATCCTGGTCGTGATGAGGCCCACTTAACAAAAGTGAAAACGTTTGGAGGTGTTTTACGACCCGGAAGTGTTTATTCAGGGTGAATAGGGGAGGAGGAATTTTAAAGGGGGCTGGCAGACAGCCCCTCTAAACAGCTTTGATGATTGATGTGGTGTCATCTTTAATCCTTTAATGGCTTTGGGGGGAGGGGGGGGTTATTCCACAAAGCACGGTAACTCAATAATCCTGACTAATTTTTATCAATTTCAGTTCCACCAAAGAATCAGAACCAGAATCAAGCTTTATTGGCCAGGTCTGCTACACATACAAGGAATGTGGTTCTGGTTACAGGAGCTCACGGAGCGCAGTATCAGACAGACATTCACCTGTAGGGAATAAGATCAAATAAATATAAAATAAAACCTGCATCCCTACCATCACACACACACACACACACACAACCCCCCACATACCCCCCCAACACACACACACACACACACACAACCCCCCACATACCCCCCCCCAACACACACACACACACACACACACACACAACCCCCCACATACCCCCCCCCAACACACACACACACACACACACACAGTCAGACCTGTAAACCTTACAATGTGCAAAGTATGGGTCTAAGGTTAAAGTGCTGCGTGGAGCAGCAGTTAAAGGGTGTATAGTGGCAGGGAAAGGGGTCAATGAGGTGACAGTCAGATATGTGGGGTAATATATAGAAGTTATGCTTAAGCAGCACTTAGTTACCATGACAACGTACAGCTGTTGCCGGAAGAAAGGAAGGAGAAGGACAAAACATACTTTACTTTCAATGTAAATTCAATGTAAGTCAATGGACCCAGACTTTGTTCCAAGTAATCTTGGGCCGTTTCTTTTGGTCCATTCATCGTGAAATTTACAAACAAGGTGAAGAGCAACAGGCATTTTTCAAATTATGTCAAAAACTGAAGAATGACAAAACTGGATACGAGGTTTTCTTCAGACAACAGCGAAATGCTTCCGAACAAACCTGCTCTGTACCAGACTAAAGCTGAGCCTTAGCAAGTCTTCTGGACGAGCCGTGTGACGTCACGGGATTAAAACAAAACTCTAGAACAACGTTCCTTCTCAATACTGTCCCATACACCGCTGCATACAGAGCGCATTATATTTAACACGTTATTATGAATATACTGTGAGGCCCTTTAACATTTACCATTAAACATGTATGTATTAATAAACTAATAAGGAGCATATATGAAAAGTCTTCAACTGCGTGAAGGTGGTATAAATCAGAGGTCTGTGCATATTAGAGCCTCAAAATATTAGTTACTATTACCTGTGTAAGTGTAATGTTTTCTCTCGTGTTTGTATTTCCTGGCCTACTGTGAGGAGTTAGCAGCACTTTTCTGCATACATCCATCCATTTTCTAAGCCGCTTCTCTTAATGACCCTTAATGGCCGTCTTCACTACAGGCATCACTGATCGTCCTCACATTTTACCAAACAAGGTGTGAAATACTGGGGGTCTTGGGGGTCTATACTTTCCTAATGAGCCTCTTGGACCCCTTGAATGTGTCTAAATCTAAATTCTGAGGGGTCCCTGAAAATAAATGGATGATGAAGTTATTCTGTCCCTCAGAGAAATCAAACACAAATTCAGGGAAAGTTCACTGTTTCGCTGCTTCACCCACAGCCAGCGAGCTTCCATCATTGGTCCTCTCAACTGACAAGAGCTGCAGCGCTGCTCTGCCTCAGGGTGGCGCTGTAGCAAACTGGTTCACTCAGTTGGTCCTTCATTACCTAGAAAGTGCAAATACGTCCGGAAACTTCTGGAAAACTTCACAATATGCCGTAACATATTTATGAATCTGAAAACTTTCCCAATTTCCCAAAAGACTGGAGGAAAGAGGGAACTTTGTGCTGGAAAAGAACTTTTAGAAAGCATTTAGATTGAAACTGTGGATGAAACCAGTCCTGCATGTTCGTTGATTGAGTAGATCAGACTGAAACAAACGGTTTTATTACAGAATTCTGGAGAGGTTACAAACAGAGAACATGCATCATGTATCTCCCAAGTAAGCTCTGACCCCTTCTCATCTGACTCCCTTTTTATAGTCGCATGACCGCTCCTCCCTTACCCAAGATGGCAGTAGATTCCATCAAGCCTCCAATGTGTGCATTAGCACATCTCACCAAACTATATCATGGAGGTATAAGTATGTGCTTGAGACGTCAGCGCTTCTGCAACGGTCAGCTCAAGGTGTTTCCTGTGTTTATCAACTCCTCCTGCTTTCAACCAAATGGCTCTGCTTATCTGATAGGATGAAACACATGTATGGTCCAGTGTCTGCTACTATCAGCCTCGAGCTGTTTCCTGTTATCTGACTTCCTTCTGCATTTCAGTTAGTCCCTTATGTGCTGACTCTTAGCTATTATCTATTCCAGCCTTATAGTTGGACAATATGACCATTAAGCTTTCAATGCTAAACATAAGCTTTCTTTAATACATCTCAAAAGAGTAATAAAAATAATAATAAGGCTAATAATTCCACAAAACCCAATGGTTTTGCTTTCTAATGGGAATCAACTCAATGATTTCCAAAACAGACGTCTAATTTCTTGCAGAACACGATAAGATCCCATTAGGAAACCATATAAATGCATTTAGAATCAGCCATTGGTCCCCTGTTAACCCATTAGGATGAAATCAATCCATCAAAAAAGCCAAAACCCTTTACAAAACCATCAGGAACCAACAGAACCACTTTATGGTTTCTGTTTTTTTCAGCAGGGCTGTAACTCATTTCGAGAAAACAAGAGATGTGCAAGACCTTCATACCTGTTTGAAAGACCTTCCACACTAAAATAGTTAATTTCCAAAATCAGATTTAATGAACCAAACGTTTTATTGCTAACGAAGCATCATTGAGTAGAGAGTGAGTGGGCAGCCAACATGGGACCCTCCAAGTACCAGGGGGCTTTTCACATAATGTTACAAACTAAGCGTGCCCTGAAACCTGCTGTTTGGCTTGAGGGCACCTTTAATCTTCTATAGGACTTACGAAGTGGTAAAAAGTTTAACACACAAACAGTTTCTCGATCATTTAGAACAGTTAAAAACAGCAGAAGGAGTTTTATCAGTAATTACCAGCATCAGTAGCTTCACTGTTCTCCTCACTCGGCCTGCTGTTCTGCTCCTTCACAGTTCAGATGCAGGAGATCAGCGCCTCCAAGAGAGACTTCAGACTGAAGACTGAGAGGAACGGGACTGGACTGTTTATGAAGAGGCTTTGCTCCTGCCTGATGTCATGAGGCCACTCCCACTGTTTCAGGACTGTTCTTTGTTGTATTTGCAGGTTTTATTTACCAGTAGATGGCTGACCTGAGTTACAGACCCCCAACATGCACCTTTTTCTCTGCAACACAAACGTGTGTGTGTGTGTGTATAAATATATATACAGTATATATAGACTGAAATGTAAAGTCTTAGGCACGCAAGACATATTTTCAAAATCTATTTATTTGTGTAGTTTGTGTTTGTTTGCTGAGAAAATGTAATATTTAAATAAACAAAATTTATAGAATATTAATTAATAATGATTATGATATATACAAAGATGTCAAGGAAAAATATGGACCCAAGAAATTCTTGTTACTTTTTATTGTTTGTATGTTGATTTGAATTATAAATATGACTTTATTCTAATGTATGTTGTGATAAACGCACTGCTGAGGTAGATTGATTAAAAATTTGCTTAGATGCCTAAAACGTTCATACAGTACTGTATATATGCATGTGTATATGGCTATTTATATGCAAAAATAAATACATTTACATTCACTGCATTTAGCAGACGCTCTTATCCAGAGTGACTTACCAGAAGTGCTTTGTCTGTCTAGAGTTACCAATAGATTAGAGAGAAAGATGGTCCTGAGCTCAGATACTGCTAGAAACAAAAAGTCACTGTTCATACCCAGAGAAAAAGGAACAATGGGCTGTCATGGGCTGGAGGTTAGGGAACCAGCCTCGTGACCGGAAGGTCGCCAGTTCGATCCCCAGAGCTGACAGCACATGACTGAGGTGTCCTTGCGCAAGACACCTAACCCCCAACTGCTCCCCGGGCGCTGTGGATTGGGCTGCCCACCGCTCCGGACAAGTGTGCTCACTGCCGCCTAGTGTGTCTGCACTAAATGTGTATGTGGTGTTTCACTTCACGGATGGGTTAAATGCGGAGGTGAAATTTCCCTGTTGTGGGACTAATAAGGGTCGTTAATTTAATAAACAATATATGGTGGGGGGTGGGGGTTGGGGAAGGGGGAGTACTGATTGTGGGTTGGTGGTCACAGTCACTGACCTATAGTCTAGCTACATGCTGAATTCAGCGCAGAGAAAACTCAGTTTTGCACTGCAGAAAAGTGACCCACGATTTTTGCCCCATCGCCATTCATGGGTTTAGTGCTCACCTGAAAACCAAAACAAAAGTATGCTGAGTAATAGTTGTAGTTTATGTTCCCTTAGTCATTATATAGTGTTCCCTTGAATATGAGTCATCAGATATGTCTGATTTGTTTAGGATGTTACATCATTCATGTGCGCACTCAGTTAGAGAAAGGATGTGGTTCTGTGACAAACACAGAAAAATAAGCCAGATTCTGATTCACCTTAAAGCAAACAGAGCTCAGTCACATCACAACAGCAGTTCCACACCAGACAAAACTAAGAACATGACAGCGTTAAGGTAGAACGCAACAACATTAAGACTAAACATGTAAAGAGAACATAAACACATTAAGGGAGAACCCAAAAACCAAAGGAAGAATGCAAACACATTAAGGGAGAACCCAAAAACCAAAGGAAGAATGCAGACACATTAAGGGAGAACCCAAAAACCAAAGGAAGAATGCAAACACATTAAGGGAGAACCCAAAAACCAAAGGAAGAATGCAAACACATTAAGGGAGAACCCAAAAACCAAAGGAAGAATGCAAACACATTAAGGGAGAACCCAAAAACAAAAGGAAGAATGCAAACACATTAAGGGAGAACCCAAAAACAAAAGGAAGAATGCAAACACAGTAAAGGGAGAACCCAAAAACAAAAGGAAGAATGCAAACACATTAAAGTAGAACCCAAAAAAAAAAGGAAGAATGCAAACACATTAAGGGAGAACCCAAAAACAAAAGGAAGAATGCAAACACATTAAGGGAGAACCCAAAAACAAAAGGAAGAATGCAAACACATTAAGGGAGAACCCAAGCGGGTGTTCGGTTGCGCAGTCTGTAGGGCTGTCACATAGGTGTGTTGGTGTCTCGGTTGCCCTGGCGACGATGGAGACGTGAGCGAAATATCGTACAATGTGATTTTTTAATCTCGAAATATCACAACTTTATTCTGAAAGTCTATTATGTTTACATTTTTAACAGTGGCTTTAAAACGGCGTCATGACAGAATAATATGAATATTTATTCGAAGAACAAATATCTATTTTACTAAAATGCTTTGATGACATTATTACATTAATGAGTTTCTTAATAAATTTGGAGCGTCAATCACAACCAAAGAATATGCTGTAGTTTTTAATGCTGCACCACAACAAACAGTACAGCTTCTTATGGGCTCAGTAAACGGTGATATGGATGTTGCAGGGGATGATCTTTTATTGGGGAAACTGATCTCCTTAAATATAAATCAAATCAAATCAAATCAAATTTATTTGAATAGCACTTTTTACAACGGATGTTGTCACAAAGCAGCTTTACAGGATTTCAGAAAAGACAAAGTTTCCACAGGACTGAAAGAATGTACAGAATGTACAGAAACCCCCCAGTGGGCAAGCCAGGGGCAACAGTGGCAAGGAAAACCTCCCTCAGAACTGAGGAAGAAACCTGGGGAGGAACCAGGCTCACCAGGGGGGACCCATCCTCCTCTGGTCAAACTACCTACAAATGATTATACTACTAATATTATCAGCAGTAATATTGATATTAGGAATATCTAGGAGTCTATGAGAACATCAGGGTCGGGTGGGCAGCTCATCCAAGGTGGTTGGTGGTAGCTGAGGCGTGGGCAGCTGGTCTGAAGTGGGTAGCAGGGGGGCTCGGCAGTCAGTCGTCCTTCAGTGTCCAGCCAGACATGTGGGCGGTTGTATACTCGGAAAAAAAGCAGGTAAATGGGATTAGATTTGTTCTATCCGTTTGTACATAAACAGGGAATGTAAACATTTACAGAGTGTGGCTAATGACCCCGGCAGATCTGACTATGACAGCTTAACTAAAAGGAGAGAACCAGAAGGACACACTGACACGGCAGCACTCTGAAACAGTTCGGCATCCCTCCACTCCACCGTCCACAAACTTGAGTGACCACGTGCGAGCAGCGGGACGACAGCACCAGCGTCTCAGTTTACTATAATTCCCTGTGTCCATGGACCCCTGGATCTGCTGCCTTTATCTAGGGGGGAACATTACCTACCAAAAGCTAAACTGAACAAGTGTGTTTTCAGCCTAGTCTTAAAGATTGAGACTGTGTCTGAGTCCCGAACAGTTTCTGGAAGATCATTCCAGAGTTTGGGGGCTTTATAAGAAAAAGCTCTTCCCCCAGATGAAACCTTCTGAATTCTAGGAACTATTAATAAGCCAGCGCTCTGGGATCTGAGTGGTCGTGATGGCTCATAATGAGAAATAAGGTCTTGCAGGTATTCAGGGGCAAGACCATGTAGGGCTTTATAAGTCAGTAAAATGATTTTATAATCAATACGGAATTTAATAGGTAGCCAATGAAGTGATGATAGCACTGGACTAATATGCTCAAATTTCTAGTTTTAGTGAGGACCCTAGCTAATCAGGCTTGGCTGATATGTACAGTTGAGTATCGTCTGCATAACAATGAAAGTTTACGCCATGATTACTTATAACTGTGCCTAACGGTAACATCCATCCATCCATCCATCCATCCATCCATTTTCTAAGCCGCTTCTCCGTCAGGGTCGCGGGGGGATGCTGGAGCCTATCCCAGCAGTCTTCGGGCGAAAGGCAGGATACACCCTGGACAGGTCGCCAGTCCATCGCAGGGCAGACAGACAGACACAGACAGTCACTCACACACTCACACTTAGGGGCAATTTAGCATGTCCAATTGGCCTGACTGCATGTCTTTGGACTGTGGGAGGAAACCGGAGAACCCGGAGGAAACCCACGCAGACACGGGGAGAACATGCAAACTCCACACAGAGAGGACCCTGGCCGCCCGGCCGGGGAATCGAACCCAGGCCCTCCTCGCTGTGAGGCGACAGCGCTACCCACCACGCCACCGTGCCGCCCTAACGGTAACATGTATAGTGTAAATAGTAATGGTCCTAATATAGACCCCTGCGGAATTCCAAATCTCACTTTTGAATAAGTGGAAGATAAATTGTTTACCCTAACGAATTGATAACGTTCTGATAGGTAAGATCTGAACCATGATAGGGCCGTCCCTGTGACTCCAACCATGTTTTCTAACCTTTCTAGGAGAATATTGTGGTCTATTGTATCAAAAGCCGCGCTAAGGTCAAGTAGCACTAAGAGAGATATGTAACCTTGATCAGAGGCAAGAAGAAGATCATTAGTTACCTTAACTAGAGCCGTCTCAGTGCTATGGTGTGGCCTGAATCCAGACTGAAATTTTTCATATATATGGTTCTTGTGTAGATATGAACTAAGTTGTTGGGCCACAGCTTTTTCTAAGATCTTAGATATAAACGGTAAGTTAGAAACAGGCCTGTAATTGGACAAAACGGTGACATCAAGATTTGGTTTCTTGATCAGAGGTTTGATAACAGCAAATTTAAAAGCTTTGGGTACATGGCCCAGACTAAGGGATGAGTTTACAATAGTTGAGATAGGGTTTATAATAACTGGCAGTACTTCTTTGAGTAATTTTGATGGAATTGCATCGAGTGTGCAGGTTGTGCAATTTGCAGAGGAGATAATCTTCTCTAGCTCCAGCTGTGGGAGGGGGTAAAAGGTTTCCAGACTCTTTTCTACAGCTGTGTTTTGTTCTATATCAGCCAAGTCAGATGGCAGCAAAGCTGGATTTGAATTTGATACTGTGGGTTGAATTTGTTGTCTAATATTATCAATTTTATTATTAAAGAAGTCCATAAAAACTTCACTGGTGAGAGTTGCTGGGATTTCTGGTTCATTACCTGCCTGATTTTGTGTGATTTGGGAAATCACATTAAACAGAACTTTAGGATTATACTTATTATTCTCGATCGGCGAGGCCAGATATGCTGAGCGAGCTTCAGTGAGAGCATTTCTATACTCTATAAGGCTGTCCTTCCAGGCAGTGTGGAACACTTCCAGTTTGGTATGACGCCATTTCCGCTCTAATTTCCGAGCTGTTTGTTTTAAGGTCCGGGTTTTATCGTTGTACCACGGGGCGAACTTTTTCTGCCTTATTCTTTTTATTTTAAGTGGGGCCACATTTTCTAAGGTGGATCGTAAGGTATTTTCTAAATAATCGGTTAGTAAATCTAGTTCAATTGGATCTGATGGAGTGGAGACTGGGGTTGATAACTTTGGGAGATTTTCTATAAATTGTAGGGCGGTAGATGGTTTTATTGTGCGCTTTGTTGAATAACGAGGGGACGTATATATGTTATGGCTAAATCGTAGCTCATATGAAATTAAGTAATGGTCGGAGATCGCTGTGGTTTGCGGTAAGATATTAAGCTTGTCTATGTTAAGACCTAGTGTCAAAACTAAATCTAATGTATGACTACAGTAGTGTGTCGGCCCTGTTACATTTTGGGTAAAACCAACAGAGTCTAGGATTGAGGTAAATGCCCTTTTTAATGGGTCGTCTACCTTCTCAAAGTGAATATTAAAATCTCCTACAATTATTACTTTATCATTACACACAGCCAGGTTTGCAGCGAAGTCACTAAATTCTTTTATAAATTCAGAGTATGACCCTGGTGGTCTGTAAATGTTAAATAATGAGAACGCCTTCTTTTTTGTGACCGGATTTGTGACGTGAATAGAGAGGACCTCAAAGGAAGTAAAAGTGTCGCATTGTTTCTGACTAATATCGAGAGTATTTTGGTATATTACACAGACTCCACCTCCCTTGACTGTTAGTCTTGGCCTATGTGCATAATTATAGCCTACAGGCGTGGCTTCATTTAAAGCTAAATATTCATCTGGTCTAACCCACGTTTCAGTAAGACAAAAAAAGTCAAATTTATGATCGCTTATAATTTCATTTATGACGACTGCTTTAGAATTTAATGATCTTATATTAAGTAGTCCAAGTTTTAGATTGAAAGTGTTAGTGCCATCATCAGAACATGGATATATGTTGATAAGGTTATTTAAGCGGACTGATTGAGTTTTTCTGTGATTAAATTTAGTTTTAATTCGGGGCAAAGACACAGTCTCAATAAGGTTAATCTTAGGTGACGCCTCAAGGCGGATCGCAGACGGTCGGTTTAGCCTGTCTGTCTGCGGCCTGGTCCCGGCTCTGGATTGTCAGCAGCGGTTTACACTACTCTGCCGACTAACTAAAAGACTATGTGCTATGCTGCACGAAAGTAAGGCAGCAACCTCCCGCGTGGGCTGGACACCATCCCTACCTATAAGACCAGGCTTGCCCTCAAATCGTAACCAATTATCTATAAAGCCCACTTGATTTTCGGAACACCACTTGGACATCCAGCGGTTTAACGCTGTAAGCCTGCTGTAGGCCTCAGCGCCGCGCCGTATCGGGATGGGGCCAGAGCAGATTACGGCATCAGACATCGTCTGGGCCTGTTTAACCACCTCTCTAATATTAGCCTTAGTTACCTCTGACTGCCGCAGACGGATATCATTGGCCCCTACATGAATGACTATCCTCGAATATCTCCTATCAGCTAATCTAAGGTTGCCACTAATGTCCGGCGCTCTGGCTCCCGATAAGCATCTAACTGTAACTGCTGGCGCCCCTAACGGAGTAGCTAACTTCACGTGTCGAACAATCGAGTCTCCTATGACCAGAGTGCTTTTAACAGGCTTCACAGTGGGTGCTTCACTGAGCGGGGCAAACCTGTTTGACACGTGAATGGGAGGAGCGTGGTGTTCCGGTGGGCTAGCTTTGGCCTCAGCGTTAGCATTAGCCTTAGCTTTCCGGCTAGACCGCCGAGTCGTCACCCATTCGCCCCGCTGTGAGGGCTCTGACGCCGGAGTCGAAGGGGTGCTAACTCTCCCTAGGGTACCGGGGGCTGCTAACGCTGCCTCTGGCTGCCTATCCCTTAATAATCCCCGGATACGCACTTCTAACTGGTCGACCTTCTCCACCAAACAGCTAACTAGCTGGCACTTAGTACAAACGCTATCGCTATCACTAGAGGCGGAAAAGGGCGTTAAGCTAAACATGCCACACTCTGCGCAGACGAAACAACCAGCAGAAGCCATGATATTTAGCCACTTACCGCTTCTTGTTGATTTAAATGCTGATAGCACAACAAACTTTACCGCAGTGACGCGCTCTCTGTCGCTCTCAGTCGCTCGCAGTGATGCGCTCTCTGTCTATAAATGTACAAATACAGATATTAAAATCACATCTAATGGCAGAATTTACAAACAACTGTATTGGTCTTTTGTATTTGGGAACATAAATTGGAATAAAGCATTAACAACTTGTCCATCCATCCATCCATCCATCCATCCATTATCTTCTGCTTCTCCGGGGTTCGGGTCGCAGGGGCAGCATCCTAAGCAATGAGGCCCAGACCTCCCTTTCCCCAGCCACTTCCACTAGCTCTCCAAGGGGGATTCCAAGGAGCTCCCAGGCCAGCTGGGCGATATAGTCCGCCTGAGAACCATGGTCTCGGATTTGGAGGTACTGATTCTCATCCCGGCCGCTTCACACTCGGCTGCAAACCGATCCAGCGAAAGCTGAAGTTCGCGGCCTGATGTCCCCAATAGGACCACATCATCTGCAAACAGCAGCGATGTGACCCTGAGGTCACCAAACCGGACACCCTCCATCCCCTGACTGCGCCTAGAAATTCTATCCATAAAAATTATGAATAGAATCGGTGACAAAGGGCAGCCCTGACGGAGTCCAACTCTCACTGGGAACGGGTCTGACTTACTGCCAGCCATGCGAACCAAACTCCTGCTTTGTTTGTACAGGGCCTGAATGGCTCGTAGCAAAGAGCCATGTACCCCGACTCCCGAAGCACCTCCCACAGAATACCCCGGGGAACACAGTCGAATGCCTTCTCCAGATCCACAAAGCACATGTGAACTGGTTGGGCAAACTCCCATGAACCCTCCTGAATCCTGGAGAGGGTGAAGAGTTGGTCCAGTGTTCCACGACCAGGACGGAACCCGCACTGCTCCTCCTGGATCCGAAGTTCAACTATAAGCCGGACTCTCTTCTCCAGTACCCCTGCATAGACCTTACCAGGGAGGCTGAGGAGTGTGATTCCCCTGTAGTTGGAACACACCCTCCGGTCCCCTTTTTTAAAAAGAGGCACCACCACCCCAGTCTGCCAATCCAGTGGCATAGCCCCCGATGTCCATGCAATGTTGAAAAGGCGTGTCAGCCAAGACAGCCCCACAACATCCAGAACCTTGAGGAACTCAGGACGGATCTCATCCACCCCTGGAGCCTTGCCACCAAGGAGCTTCTTAACTACCTTAGCGACTTCAGCCTCAGTAATGGACAAGCCTATTCGCATGTCCCCAGACTCAACTGAGAATGTGTTGGTGGGATTGAGAAGGTCCTCAATGTATTCCTTCCACCGCCCAATGAAGTCTTCAGTCGAAGTCAGCAGCACACCATCTCCACTATATACAGTGCTAGTGGCACACTGCTTTCCCCTTCTGAGTCTCTTGACGGTTTGCCAGAATCTTTTCGGAGCCGACTTAAAGTCACTTTCCAAGGCCTCACCAAATGCCTCCTATACACGGGTTTTTGCCTTGGCGATGACTGAAGCCGCAGATCGCTTGGCCTGTCGATACCTGCCAGCTGCCTCTGGTGTCCCACAGGCCAACCATGCCCGGTAGGACTCCTTCTTCAGCTTGACGGCATCTCTCACCTGGGGTGTCCACCACCGGGTTCGAGGATTGCCGCCCTGACAGGCACCGACTACCTTACGGCCACAGCTACAGTCAGCTGCTTCAACAATGGAGGAACGGAACATGGCCCATTCTGAGTCAATGTCCCCCACCTCCCCCGATATCTGGTCAAAGTTCTGACGGAGGTGTGAGTTGAAGATCAATCTGACAGGTTCTTCTGCCAGACATTCCCAGCAAACCCTCACTATACGTTTGGGCTTGCCTGGTCCGACCGGCATCTTCCCCCACCACCTCATCCAACTCACCACCAGGTGGTGATCAGTTGACAGCTCAGCTCCTCTCTTTACCCGAGTGTCCAAAACACATGGCCGCAAGTCCGATGACACGACTACAAAGTCAATCATTGAACATTGGTGCCATGTGCACTTATGGACATCCTTGTGTTCAAACATGGTGTTCGTGATGGACAAACTGTGGTTTGCACAGAAATCCAAAAACTGAACACCACTCGGGTTCAGATCAGAGAGGCCATTCCTCCCAATCACACCCCTCCAGGTCTCACTGTCATTGCCCACGTGAGCGTTGAAGTCCCCCAGTAGGACAATAGAGTCTCCAGGAGGAGCACTTTCAAGCACCCTTTCCAAGGACTCTAAGAAGGGAACTGCTGTTCGGTGCATAAGCACAGACAGCAGTCAAGACCCGTTCCCCAACCCGAAGGCGTAGGGAAGCTACCCTCTCGTCCACCGGGGAAAACCCCAACATACAGGCGCCGAGTCGAGGGGCTATGAGAAAGCCCACACCTGCCCGCCGCCTCTCACCATGGGCAACTCCAGAAAAGAATAAAGTCCAGCCCCTCTCAAGGAGATTGGACCCAGAGCCCTATATCTAGCCGGTATCTCTCAACCTCGCGCACCAACTCAGGCTCCTTCCCCGCCAGTGAGGTAACGTTCCAAGTTCCAAAAGCCAGTTTCAGCAACCGAGGATCAGAACGCCTGAACAACTTGTGATAAATATAAAAAACATTTAATGCAATATTTTATATTTGAACAACTTGTGATAAATATAAAATATTGCATTAAATAATTTTACACATTCACCCTGTTAAAGGTGTTTTTGAGATTTACAATGATTAGGTAATATTTCTGTATCTTTTATTGTTTAGAAAAGAAACAAGTATCCGTATGTTATTATACATATATCTATAAAATATCTTAAGATTGGTTGGAAATAAGGGTTTTCAAAAGACGTGTTAAACTAATACATAATGGGAAACAAAAGGTGATTCAGGGACATATAAAAAAGGGCGGGGTGAAGAGCTCACCCCGAAATGGGATATAAAGAAGGATGCTTTGTGATGATCTTTGAATTGTGGCTGTCCGGAAACCACCTTGCCACCTGAAGCTCAATAAATGAAGAGAGGACCCTTTGAAAAAAGAACTCGTCGACTGACGTTGGGGGCAGTCGTGGGCTGGAGGTTAGGGATCCCCTTGGCTGACAGTCCATGACTGAGATGTCCTTGAGCAAGACACCTGACCCCCAAGTGCTCCCCGGGTGCCGTGGATAGGGCTGCCCACCGCTCCGGGCAAGTGTGCTCACTGCCCCTAGGGTGCATGCATGAATGTACTTGGGTGTTTCACTGCACGGAGGTCTGATTTCACAGAGACAAACGGTTGTTAATTCAATTCTAAACTTCGTTTGTCTTTTGCTGAATGCTTTTTTAAATTGTATACCCTTTTTGCATAAGAGAGCAGAATAATAGAACAAAAACTTAGAATAATTAGTGGTAATATAACATATGTCTGTACTTGGGGCGGAGGCCCATCACGTTATATCAGCGAGCCGCTCAATGCAGCCACTGATACAACAGGACTGACTGAAATGTGTAACAAATCTTTGATTGATTTCAGTATTTCAGCCACATTCAGTAACACAGTTCAGTTTTATGTATATATATATTTTTTTTAATCTACCAAAATAACGACAGAGCACCTCAAATATTTTCCACCTGCCGAAGTACCTCTTCCCCTGCCGAGTCCAACCAAAATCTGCCCAATCTGCCTGGTCAAAATACTGCAATTTCCCTCTGGGATCAATAAAGTATTACAATTCTGGTTCTGATTCTGAGTACAAGCTCTGTACAGGTGCTCTAAATTAGTCACATGACTTTGGATGACTTAGTGATTCACAAATGTCACAATACAAAACAACATGTCACAAGAAATCAACCACATATACACCAATAAAAAACAATCTGATGATACCAGCGTCAAATTTCTAAGATTACAAGGTTAACATCTACAAAGTAAACACTAGAGGGCGCCAATCTCAACATGTGGGTCTATAGAAATGGGCTAAAATCAAGACCTTTATTTAATCCAAGAGAAAAGAACCTTTTAATTTATAGATGTAAAAAGTTTGGTTAGGTGTCTGTTCTCTGCTCTCGTTCCTACGTTTATATCTGGAATATAAGAAAATAAAGCAAAAGCTTTCATGCTTTAAACATAGAGAAATTGGAAAACATGAACTTTCTTTTTGAAAATGATGCCCTGTTTCATTTACCGTCTTAATCAGTTTCAGTTTACCTACAACTGACTTAATATCATTGATCCATTTGACTGTATAATTACATTTATTTAAATTTGATTGACGTCTGCAGTAAAATCGCAGACGTGCATCACAAACAAAAAAAAAAACTATTTTATACAATAAAATATTTACATGCAAGGAAGGCAAATAAAAAAGAGCTGCACTTCAACTTCATTCCTTTTTCATGTCTTTAAGGTGTAAGTTGTATAACTGACACAGCGAGCTCAGTGCCTCATGTGTTCATTTGAATATAGGCAGGATCTAACCTCATTTATCATGTTTAATAGATGTGATGATCATGTGAATGAAATGAACTTCATGGTTTTTTACAGATTTTTAATGTATATATAAAAGGCCGGGATTCCTACATGGTTTATCTACTGAATGAAAGCAGATACTCCGCACTTTAACTTCAACACTGCTGACCTGCTCAGCTTCAGGGAATCAAGCATTTATTTATTCATTTATCACTTTTTTTGTGCCATTATTAGAGTAAATAATGGCATGAAAAAAGTGATAAATGAATAAATAAATGCTTGATAGATGGTATTTCAAATTAAAGAGTGCAAGTTTTTCCCCCACCATAAAAGTTTGATGAGGGAGAAATGAACTAAATGTCTGAAGTGGAGTCGGTCAGTGGAGTCGGTCAGTTTCTTGATCTGTTGATGATCAACTTTTTGTGCAGCAGCGACCACAGCCTCCCAGACCCTGTTCAGAGAGGTGTACTGTTTTACTTCACTGTAAATCTCCCGTTTAAGAACTGCCCACAGGTTCTCAATTGGGTTCATGTCAGGTGAGGACGGGGGCCACGTCATAAGTTTTTCATCTTTAATGCCTTTACTGGCGAGCCATGCAGAGGAGTACTTGGATGCATGTGATGGAGCATGTCCTGCATAAAAATCATCGTCTTTTTGAAAGATGCAGATTCTTCCTGTACCACTGCTTAAAGAAAGTGTCTTCTAAACACTGGCAGTAGGCTTGGGAGATGATTTTGAGCTCATCTTCAACCCGAAAAGGTCCAACCAGCTCATCTTTAATAATACCAGCCCATACCAGTACCCCACCTCCACCTTGCTGGCGTCTGAGTCGAAGTGGAGCTCTGTCCCGTTACTGATCCAGCCACGGGCTCATCCATCTGGTGGATTTTTCATTTCATCAGTCCATAAAACCGTTGAAAAATATGTCTTCAGATTCTTCTTGGACCAGTCTAGACACTTCAGCTTATGTGTCTTGTTCAGTGGTGGTCGGGTTTCAACCTTCCTTACCTTGGCCACGTCTCTGAGCACTGAGTACATCTTGTACTTCTTGATACTCCAGCTAGGTTGCAGTTCTGGAATATGACAGAACTGGAAAGTAATGGGTTCCTGGTAGCTTCACGCTTGATTCTTCTCAAATCCTTGGCAGTTATTTTGCGTCTTTTTCTCTCAGCACGTTTCTTGCGACCCTGTTGACTATTTCCAACAAAACGTTTGATGGCTCTGTGATCACGCCCCAATATCTTAGCAATTTCAAGAGTGCTGCATCCCTCTGAGAGACTTTTGGTCATTTTTAACTTTTCAGAGTCAGTTCAATCTCTTTTTTGGCCCATTTTGCCTAAAGAAAAAAGCTGCCTAATAATTATGCACACCTTGATATAGGGTGTTGACCTCCTTAGGCCACACCCTCCCTCATTACACAGATACACATCACCTGCTAGGCTTAAATCCATTAAGCATTCAAGTTTATCCAGCTTGGAGTTAGAAAATAGGCCTAAAAATGAAAATATGGTCAAAATGCTCACTTGCCTAATAATTGTGCACACAGTGTATTTCCGTATTTTCGTGATATAATTAGAGAAAGTTTTGTGACATCCACTGAGAAATATCTGACACCCAGCTGGTCAGTCTGTCTACAGAGTCTTGATCATCTGAAGGAATATAAATGTATAACTGGGTGTCGCCAGCACAGCAATGGAAATGTATATTATGTTTCCTAATGACGTCACCTAGAGATAATATACATTACTGCCTGTTGAAACCACAGAACCACTAAAGAAGTGGTTCTCAGCCATGGTCCTAGAGAACCCCCTGACCTTCACATTATAGTGCTCCCTCTGCTCCAACATGTTAAGCAGTCCTTCCTGAGTAAGAAAGGGTGTTTTAGAGCTCTAAAATGAGCAGGGGGTATTCCAGAACCAGGGATGGGAACCAGAACGATTAAAGGAACCACAGAAAAACCTAAAGGAACCACAAAACCACTAAATGAACCTCAGAACCAAGCTGGTTTTCATGGCTGAATATCTCGTATGGGTTTTAAATTCCAGAATAATTCAGGATGACTGTGTTTTAGTCAGTGCCTCATGACGTATCTGCAATAAGTGAATCATCTCTACGTTTTTTTCTTGTATAAATTGTTGTAGAACTTACTATTAAAACACTTATGATATTTTCATGTGTGCTTTAAGCGACAATGCTTTAATGAGATGATAGAGATCGATCAGAGAATTTCTTTGTTTATTTGAAACAATTTTACCACATAATTACATTAAAATTTTTTTACATTTTACAGGCGTATTACAAACTAATATAAAAAGCTCTTTGAGTGTGAAGTGAGGTTTAGGAATCAATCCGTTAGTTTTCTTTGCTGTACTGTTTTTATGAGAGTTTTGCACTGAATTCTGTGTTACTGTTTATCTGAATAGAGACGTTTCTTGTTTACAGCTCCAAACGAATATTTACATTCAGCATATTGTCGCTGTCCAAAGAAAACCATGCATGTCCATTTTTGTCGATTTTCAGTTTTCTACATCATTTCAATACACCAGCTGTCCTTTATGTTGTGCGAAAATTTCATGATGAACGGACCAATCAAAAAGCTCCAAATCACTCAGAACTAAACATATTTTACATTAAATTGTGTGTTTTTGCCCTCTGCTGTAAAGCTGCTATTTTGGAGACTATTCTGTTTTACGTTGAACAGTGAAGATATACAAAAAAAAATCATTAAAATGATTTTTTTATAAGACCCTAAATTCCTTTTTCATTTCATTAAAAGGAGATCTGTGATAAAAAGGCTATTCTCAGTACCACAGCACACATTTTTCTGTCATAATAAAATGAGTTTATAGGTCAAATCAAACTAATTTCTAATGCATAACAGGGCAGATGATCAGTGGTGCTGAGCTTTAATCTCTATTATTGTCAGAGGGACTGATGTATGGATAGGGTTACCAGTGAAAGACTGACCAGTGAAAGATTAGATACAAGAACAGGCCTAAGCATCACAGAAGGAGATCAGACCCTTAATGATGCTTCACAATTACCTCTAATAATGGCTGTGTATATATGACTTAGTACTTTACTAACATGTATGCTTCATTATATCCTGACTTGTTAAGAATTAGTCTATCCACTAATTCATTTTGATTAAGGCATTAGTTAAATATTCATGTTTGCTTATTTGTTGACCAGTATTGTAAAGTGTTACCAACAATTACATTTAAAAAAAACATCTTTACACTCATTTACTTGTTTGTACAAAGATTCCAGACACATTTCCCAGGTTATGTTGATTTTTAACACAATAAGGTGAAGGTCTGCACTGAATAGAAAACCCATAAAATTGGGGTTTTGGGAATTGGGAAGCTGGGGTACAGTGTGAGGTAGTGATGTGGTGGGTTTTAGCTCTGAGCTGAGGAGTCAGAGAAGTCAAAGCACAAACCACATCTGAACACCTGTAACTTCACACAGACACGATTAAAGATGCAGAACTGAGTGAAACACTTTTCTAAACACTGTAAATGTCCTCATGTTTATCTGTCCGACTCTCAGCAGCTTCACTGCACTGATAAGAAGTGCATTAGTGTATTTGATTTCCCGTTCCAAACCACAGAACTGTTCAAAGAACCAAAGAACCGCTAAAAGAAACCCAAAGGAACTTCAAACCCACTAAAGGAACCACAGAACCAGGCTGAAACTCAGAGTTCAAGATATGGGTTTTAATATTCAAAAAATGTGTGTACAGGTTTTTATCCACAGTCCAAAACTAGACACTGTGTCCAACAGCTGGAGGAAACACCATCATCTCCCAGTCTCAGAAGCTTTAAGTAGAACTGCACAGCTGAAGACTGGAAACATGGAGGAGACTCCAGAGAAAGTTCTAGTCTAACAGAATCAGCAGAACTTCTCAGGATGACTGTGTTTAACTCAGAGCTTCGTGATGTAACTGTGAGCAGTAAATAATTCAACATTTTCAAACTTAATTAGTCATATCTGATGATTTATTGATCTTGATGCTTTAATCTGTTACAAATTAGGTTTTGACAAGGAAATGATTTCCTTGTTCTTTGAAGATCAAGGCAGTGTGAAAAGCAGTTCAAGACATTTAATTAAATGTAAAAAAAATATTTCAGCAATTTTAGTGAGTTTTTGCCATTTAGGGTACATTTCTGAAATGTTTGCTGGAAAAGAATTTCCTTTACTTCGTCTTTACTCAGGCTTTGGTATATGATACTTCAAATGTCAGAGTGCAAGTTTTTCTCAAATAAAAAGGTTTTAATGAAGAAAAAGAACCTCATTTATGATGTTCAACAGGTGTGATGATCAGCGGTGCTGAGTTTTTACCTCTTTCGTTGAGGCAAGGACAGAATAACGGATAGAGTTTCTCAGTAAAAGACTGACCAGTGAAAGAGTAGATATGAGACCTGGACTCAACATCATAGAAGGAGACCAGACCCTCCTCATAATCCACAAACACCCCCACCTTCTGGGGAGCCTGTTTCAAGGAGAAGGAGACAGGGAGAGACTCTGCTGCTGTATATTCAGTCTGATTTCTCAGCCACACAGCCCAGTATCCATTTTCAGGTCTCAGTAAAATCTGTCCCTTCCTGTAACAGGACTCTGTGACCACTCCTAAATCCCACTTAGTCTTCTCTCTAACCTGAACCTCATAGCAAAACCTCCCTGAGGAGAACCCCTCCTTTCCCAGCACACAGGGACAACGATCAAACCTCTCTGGTTTATTAGGGAGGTTCTGTCGTTTGTCTCCAACTCTCACTTGTTTTCTATCATCAGACAGGATGAGGAAGGGATGAGCTGAATCAGGATCCAGAGTCACGTCCACTGAGAGAGAAATAACAACATTTAAGGCAACAGAATCCTACATGTTTACTCTTATACACAGTCATGTGCAAAAGTTTGGCTGTAAATAAGTTAACATATTCTCTATAGGGAACACACTTCTGCACATTTTAATACACAATTACAGAACTGTGCAACTCAACACACTGAAAAAAATAAAACACGGCACATTTTGTCTTTTATTTTTTCCCCCGAAATATTAAGCTCAACAAAAAATAGAAAATGTACACTAATATTAGCAGAAAATGCCATATCAATCTGTTCTCTGTAGAAGACGTGTTCACTTATTTTCACTTAGAAAATCAACAAAACACAATCATTCTATATTAATTTTACTAAAACTGTTTGTACTGGACTGTATCATGTGATCAGTGAGCACTCACCTGCATACTGTTCAATTCTGTTCAGTTCTGTTTGGAAGAGAACAATCGACAATAACGTTTAGCGTTATGATTCAAACCTTACTTAATTAAATACCCAATAAGTATGACCAGCATTTCAATATGATGACCAAGTCACAAAGTGTAGGAATATATATGGATGGGTGTATTAATAGATAAAACATTATAATTCAGTGTCTAAAGACTTCATTTACTAAACATTCCTTTTCAGATCAGGACCTTAATGACATCCTAAACTCTCTTTTTCATTGAACATCAAAATGACTTACTGATCAGTAAAATACTCACCACTCTCATGAATCTTCTCCATCTCCTTACTGAGGTCTTCCTGAAGCTGAGACAGAGCTCTCCTCAGAGGCTCCACCTTCAGATGAGAGTTAATCCTGACCTCAGTCCAGTTCTTGGTGGGTGGAGGGCTGCAGAGGGACGGGTAAACCTACAGTCCAGCAGGAGAGAGGAGAAACCCCTCAGCATGGGCAGCGCTGTCCTGTGATGGACTGCATTACTATGGAGAAACAGAGGGACTCTGACCTGTAGGAGGTGGAGGTGGTCCTCAGTGTGGGAGAGCTGCTCCAGCTCAGTGTCTCTCCTCTTTAGCTCAGTGATCTCCTGCTCCAGCTCTTTAATGAACTCTTCAGCCTGCCTCTCTGCTGCTTTCTGCTTCTCCTCCATCACCTCAAGCAGCTCCGCCTGGCTTCTCTCAATGCAGCACAGCAGAGCTCTGAAGACCTCCACACTGTCTGCTTTCTCCTTCTCTGTGCTTTTCTAACAGGAGACAATAATAGTAATAACACTATTAATAAAGAAGTGCTCAAAAAGTTTTACAGAGAAAGAATATACATTTCATCCTAAAAGAACAACAGAGAATAATAAAGGAAGCAAAACTTAAAGTAATAAAATTAAAACCAGGAATTTTAATCCACAAGTACCTAAATAAAACATGACAGTGAAAAAATATTAAATGGTAGTGCAAATTTAAAAAGTTTTAAGCTTCAGTGGTGCTTGAAAGTTTGTGAAACCTTTAGAATTTTCTATATTTCTGCCTAAATTTGACCTAAACCTTAATTTTCACGCAAGTCCTAAAAACAGACAAAGAGAACCAAACTAAGCAAATGAGACAAAAATATTAGACTTGGTCATTTATTTATTATCCAATATTATGTGTCTGTGAGTGGAAAAGGTATGTGAACCTTTGCGTTCAGTATCTGGTTGGACCCTCTTGTGTAGCAATAACAGCAACTAAACATTTCCGGCAACTGTTGATTAGTTCTGCACATCAGCTTCCTATTTTATAATTTGCTACTATAATTCAGAGTTCATTGTTCTTTCAATGATGGTAAGCTGTCCTGGCCCAGATGCAGCAAAACAGGCCTAAACCATGATACTACCACCACCATGTTTCACAGATGGGATAAGGTTTTTGCTGGAATTCAGTGCTTTTACACAAGTTTTTTCCCTTCTCCATACTTTACGCTTCTCATTTAAACCAAAAAGATCTAATTGGACATTCTGAATTGCCCCTGTGTGTGTGTTTGAATGTGTCTGTCTGTATTCAGTGCAATGGACTGGTGACCTGTCAAAGATTTTGCCTGCCTTCTTCCTAATGACTGCTGGGAATGGCTCCTGCTCCCCATGTAACCATGACAAATACATGTCTTATATAGTGTGTGTTTAATTTGGCTCTCTTTATCTACTGTTAGGACTTGTGTAAAAATCTGATGAAGCTTTAGGTCAAATTTATGCAGAAATACAGAAAATACCAAAGGATTCACAAACTTTCACACACCTTTGTACACTTTTTTATAGTAACAATGGATACTTGACGAATGTCTTGTGGGAGGGAATTCCACAGTTTTGAAGTAGACAGTTAAACATTTTGACATATTACAAAGTCATTCATTCAACTTATTATACTAGATAACCAGTAACCAGCTGATCAACAGGTGCAATAGAAATATCATCAACAAAGCCATGGAGTTGACTCCATATTCACTCATAATATAGTTGAATAGAAGCATGTAAAAGGAAAATAAAAGTGGCACCAGAATAAAGCCCTGAGGCACTCCACAAAAAATTGTCACACATTCCATTTGTTAAATTTGTCAAGAGAACCAAAACACTGTCAGGTTTATCTGTGTAAAAGCACTTCAGAACATTTTTAAAAAATCCAGTCTAGCATGGAGCAATATGAACTATATGGATTTACACTGTCATTTGCAGCACGTTTAAGAGAACAAGCACTGATACTGTGTTCTCATCAATATTCATACATCACTGGCAACTTTCACCAAAACTGTTTCTGTGTTACGACCAGACTAAAAAAAAAAACCTGTCTGAGTCTGAGAAAGACGTTGTTAAAACTCAGGTAAGACTCACTTTATTGAGCTCTACAAACTGTTTGATTTCCTCAATCTTCTTCAGTCGGTCCTGGATCATCTGCTGAACTTCAGCCTGTGTCTTTCCCAGCTGAGTCTATAAAAAAGGACAAAATATAACAAAATCACTCATTCATTTAAACCCAAACACAACAGAACAGAGGGAACTTTTCTCTAAATGTTCCTCACCTTCTTCTCTCCACTCTCCTCCTCTATGGGAACAGTGCTGTGAGTCTTGTGGTCTCCTTCAGTGCAGAACTGACACACACACGTGTGGTCGTCTCTACAGAACAGCTCCAGGGGTCTCTCATGTTTCTGGCAGATGTAGTTCTCCAGGTTCTCCACAGGGTCTATCAGTTTGTGCTTCCTGAATGAAGCGATTCTCTCATGAGGATCCAGATGAGTCTTGCAGTAGGAGGCCATGCAGATCAGGCAGGACTTCATAGCTGCACTTTTCCTTTCAAAGCAGACATCGCAGAGCAACTGAGATTTGTCAGGTTTCTCTAGAGCTCTGCTGGATTTGAGCTGAACTGACTTCTTGAACTGAGCAGCCAGTCCAGAGATGAAGGTGTTCACGCGCAGCTCAGGCCTTTTGGAGAATTCCTCTTTACAGACTGGACACTGGCAGCGTGAACTGCTGTCCTAGTACTCTTTGAGACAGACCCTGCAGAAGTTGTGTCCACATGAAGTGGTGACCGGATCAGTGAACACATCCAGACAGATGGAGCACTGGAGCTCATCTTCAGACAGGAGACTACTGGAGGAAGCCATGACTGACAGAGGAGACACAGAGACACCATGAGGGAGATTTGAGTCCAAAGAAAAAATGCATATAAACTGTTTTTTTAATGTTTCTCTATGTAAACATAAAGGACGTTTTAGGAAATGTACTCATCTTAAATCAGTCACATTCATCTGACTGATGAGCTTCACATCCTACCTGTCAATCATGAATCTGTAGCTGAACAAACGATCACAGCTTCTGCTGTAAAACACGGACCAAACTGACAAACCCTGACCGACAGTGACGGACAGAAATGATCTGAACAGCTGGATGTGTTTTCAGTAACAGACCGTAAGAAACTTAGACTCATTACCACTTTCACTTTCTCTCCTTTGGTCTGCTTTTCTGCTTCTTCTGAGTTTATCTGTAGAGTTTCACTGAGTTCCTGCCTGGAGAACTTTCAAGCTGGAACCTGTGTCCTGCTGGAAGAACTGACTTCTGTTTATGAAGCTCCCCTTACTTTCGTTTCTCCTGAGTGACATCATGAAGCCACTCCCATGTATGCATGGCGATGGTTTGTTGTACTTGCAGGTTTTGGCCAGTAGGTGGCGGATATTCACCAATTGAATTACAGCATCTCAATATGCAGCTTTTGCTCAACACATCAAACAGTTGTGTAGTAAGTTGTGCAGCTGGTCAGCTGGAATAAAAGAATAACTGATGACCCCATTAAAGGCTATTAAAGTTCACTTCTTTACAGACACAGACAAGAAACGTCTATCAGTGTTTAATCATTTAAACACAGAGCCGAGTTCAGTTAAACCTGCTCTACAAACTTTCCTTCACTCATAATCACAAACTGTCATTAGTCATATATAACAACACAGCTGTACAGATGTTCCACATAAAGACCATCAAGATGAATCAGACTGGTGTTTTTGTAAAGATCAGTGACATTTCAGCTTGTCAAACACCTCACACAAATACATTATTATTATTATTATTATTATTATTATTATTATTATTGTGTGCAGTCATGCTGATTCTGACTCCTGATGATCATTTGGGTCTTCATGCATTCCTGATTCCTCTGCTTGTATCCATCCATACTGTTGCTCACAGTTCTCTTCCCTCCATCATCTTCATCTTTTCCCAGCATATCCATCCTTTCCAATGACCTGTTTCTTCTCCAAAATAAATATTATATCCAAAATAGGAGATCATCAGTGTGGCATCTGGGCTTTGAGTGAGAAGTGAAGCTGTATTTGGTTGAGAATCACTGGTTTGTTTTCTTCGCTGGACAGTTTTTCCAGTGGACTTGAGGTATTTCGCCATCGTGTCCATTGCCTCCTGTTGTGTGATTGTGTGTGTGCTGAGAACAGTGTCTAAAGAGGAAAAGCAAACAGCAGGTTAGTTTATAGTCAAATACTGTACATCCTGTGTACAGTGCCAACAATTTTTTTAAAAACTGTACACTGTTATTCCATTAGGATCTTTTTTTAGATCATAAGTTGCACGTCACAAGTTTCTCAAACCAGAAAATGACTTTAGTTCTCTGCTCATCTTTTAATATCACGCTGGAGTCATATTCTGGCACCGGGTGCAACCTGTGCCTTTTACGTGAATTAAGAAGGGCTGGAAGATTAAAAGGAAGCCGGCAGCTATGAGGCTAACTTCATACCCCTGGCGCGCTGTCCATGGGGCCGAACGTATACATACATACATAAATGCACTCACAATTTCAGTGTTTAAAAATATCTGTTTAATAAATAAACACATTCCTCACGATACAAATTATAATTTAAGTGACTTGAAAGATAAAAATATAATTGTTCTGTGGTGCTTTAAGCTGCACGCTCCTCTCTGTTATGTGCGCAGTAAATAATAAATTATCTTCACAACACCTTGCCAGGATAGCTAACCAGCTAACATTACTGGGCTAACATGTGTAATTAATAAAATTATGCCCCTCAGGTAACTGACTTGCCTTCAAATTAACTCTCCCGACATGCTCCATTCACTCTGTACAGTCTGACGAGATTCTCACCGCCGGGTCTGGTGAAATAGAAAAAATGCCTTGATATTAATAGATGATATACTGCACATATATGCACGAAGAAAAATTCAAAAGGACATACATATACATTTATATTTCACGCCCAAACTATGAAGCAAAAGCACAATAACTTCACACACAAAACAGCAGCACTTACCAGTTTAACTCATTTCAGTCAACTGAACAAATGTAATCGGCAAATAACCACTCGTTTTCAATTCATGTACCATCTAGTTGTCCAGCCTCAGTGCCATCCATCCCATAGACATATACAAATAGACGCCTCATGGACCGACACTGCCTATTGGCCATAAAATATTTGCATACACCTCAGAAAGTATGTAGCTGCACTCCTGTACATACATACATACATACATACATACACACACACACACACACATACATATATATATATATATATATATATATATATATATATATATATATATATATATACACACACACACACTCCAGGGTAGTTAATTCGGCGATGTGGTGCTGCCTATTATAAATGGTAAAATAACCGACATTACTGTTCAGTATTCTTGTGAAAGGTAATCCCACGCGATCTGCTTTCCACACTGCGCAGATTATAGTAACCGTAAACATTATTGCTCTCTGAGTTGGTCTGGTGGAGCCTTCAGTGAGGAGACCCATCCAATAACGCAGCGACGCTGCGCTCCAGCCCGGAATGAGGCGTCTATGTCTACATGTCTCTGATCTGTCCCCTCTCTGCACACGCAGGGCCACGGATTTAAAACACGCCGCCTCGGCTATAATACCACCATTACATGCTCTGTAATTCTACACACATGAACTACAAAAGAACATGAAAAAAACAGTTTAGTGGTCCACTTTGGCTTCCTATGAGAAACTACATTAGCAGCCAAACCTAAAACACAACGTTACTGACGTCAGCGCTACAGGTCAGTGTCCAGGGACGCATTAGCAGCTAAAGCTAGCTTAAACTAAATCTCACATAAACTGGCCTCATAACACACTAGTAGCGTTAAATGAGAAGCACACACTCAGGAAACCGCAGTAGCGACCGCAAAAAGGCAAACGAACATCTAAACCTGTAAAAATATCGAATTTTCATCCACGCGTTTCTCATTTTTGCTCATGCTAGCTAGTCAGGCGTCCTCACAACACCTAGCCAGGATAGCTAACCAGCTAGCGTGACTGGGGCCGCCTGTTTAATAACTCTGTGTGTTATTAATAATATTATCTCCTCGGGTTTTGACTAAACTCTGACTCTGCTCACCTTAGCTAAACTTTAAAAGATGCCAAGTGAGCGAAACAGCCGAACTCTCCCAGCGACGTCACACCAACGGTTATAAAACGGCGCCAAGCAGCGGGGCGTCACTGTATAAAGTCTCGCGAGATTATCTCTCCGCCGGGTCTGGTGGAACAGAAAAACGCCTTGATATTAATATATGATGCGCTATAATACCGCGAAAATTATGTAGGAAGAAAAATAAAAAGGGACAAACATAAACCTTTACATTTCACGCCCTCCGCCGGCATCACTGACGACTCCCAGAATCCCTCGAGTGATCACATGACGCTATGCCTGATTTCACTCCTGCTCTATTTAAACTTCTTCATTTGTCATTGCGACGTTTTGTTTCTGCCTTAAAACCTTCCGAGCGGTTTCATTGCCTGATGTTATCTCCCTGGTTAGTACCTGCCTGTTTTTGACGACGTTTTGGACGAATGAATGAATTATTAATAATCCATCCATCCATCCATTTTCTAAGCCGCTTCTCCGTCAGGGCCGCGGGGGGATGCTGGAGCCTATCCCAGCAGTCTTCGGGCGGAAGGCAGGATACACCCTGGTCGCCAGTCCATCGCAGGGCATTATTAATAATAATAATAATAATAATAATAATAATAATAATAATAATAATAATAAATACCTCTTTCAAAATCCAACGCCAAAGAGTTGTTTGTACATTTTTCATCCTTGCATCCAGCCGTTTTTTAAACTTGAAATGGCAATACATAGGCAGGTTGAAGACATTATGTTGATTCAACATTAATAGTTCAACGTTTGCACAATCGTTTAACATTAAATGTTGTTTTAACATTGTTTCAGCGTTGAAACAATAACAGACATTATTTCAACCACATTGAAAAGGTCGGTCGTGTGCCAGCTGGATATGAGACCTGGACTCAACATCATAGAAGGAGACCAGACCCTCATAATCCACAAACACCCCCACCTTCTGGGGAGCCTGTTTCAGGGAGGACTCTGTGGTCACTCCTAATGTCCACTCAGTCTTCCCTCTGACCTGAACCTCATAGTAAAATCTCCCCTTCTTTGACAGAACACAGACACAGCGATCAAACCTCTCTGGGTTTTTAGGGCGATTCTGTTGTTTGTCTCCACATGTGACCTGTTTCCCGTCATCAGACAGGACGAGTTTAGGATGAGCTGAATCAGGATCCAGAGTCACATCCACTGAGAGAGAAACACACAATTTAAAGCCATTTAGCCAAAAAGGGTTCTTTTATTGTTACAAGCTTTACATTATAACAATAGCAGAACCCTTTTCGGTGCTGTATAGAACCCTTTTCAAAAAAGAACCATCTACAGCACTTTCTCCATCAATCTTAAGAACCCTTTTATGATGCACAGAACCATTTAATCATGCAAAGGTTTCTTTCAGTGTTCAAGGTTTTTTATGGAATCATTTTCTTTACTGAAGAACCTCAAATAACAATCTTTTCTTTAAGAACATAGTTCCTTTACTTAATTACAAGTTCTCTCATTTTGATTCATGCACTTTAAACATTTGATGATGAGCTGTGATGAAATTAGCCACGACCAAGTGAGAGCCCCTCTAAAACCCGTCGTAGATTTTTCTAGTCTCTTTTATCATCCTGAGCGCAATCCATGACACAAGCTAGACAGCAAAATGTGACTGTTAGCTCACATTCGTTCCTCAAAATGAAACATCCGAAACATCCTTGCGTGTAGTTTAGTCAGAGATGCGCTCGATGCACAAAATCTATTCAGTGAAACGTCGTCAAGTCCTTGAACCTCAAGACATTAACTCCGGAGCAGTCAGATGATCTGGAGGGCTTTCCAGCAGGCCATTCCAACCTTGTATTTGGAGGACCAGAAATGAGACGTATAAGATGAGAAGTCGTCATGCATAATTAACATTACTGTTGTTTGCTTCAGGTAATGAGGTCCTTTTTAAACACGTTTAGGGGCTTTTAGGGGCTTTTCATCCATGCTACCTTACACTACATCCATGGGTTAACTACAGGCTTATTGTCGGTCAGGCAGTGTTGATGAGAGCTCCTCAACTCTGCCTTCAACTATGAGCTTCAATCTTCATGGACTGGTTTAGGAATTTCACTCTCAGCTTGTTCCCACCCTAATAAATCTACATTCTCACTCTCACTCAGCCTGAAAAAAGGCTCAGTGTCAGTCTCATGGTACCGGATCTGTGATTCCTCTGTTGGAATGTGTTTTATTTTCTTCTGTTTTGTTCTTTGATCGACACGAAGATTCCCGACACCACAATAAACATATTAGCAGAGCTGACTAGCCTGTGGATGCCCATATCTACCAGATCAGGCAAAATAAAGGAAAGCAGGTTGGAAAAAAGGACTTTATTCCACTATTCACACACAGTCAGACTCTGACCAGACCTGCTGAAGTGATGCTCTGTCTCCAGTGTGACACCATCACATAGACGAAGGAAGGCTTTGATTGGCTTTGCTGCACTGTCTGGGTCCGTGTAGCTTCTGTTCATTTGGTTTTTATTTCAAAATCCAGTTTTGGGACAAAAATAAAATCTCGTTTTTCATTCTGTTATTGTTATCCAAAAAACAAGAAACAGCTTCATTATACAGTTTCACAGACTGATGGTAAAATCAATCAAACAGCAATGGAATAAAGGGTTGATTTTAACTGGGTGCAGAGTGCACCCACTGCAGGAGCTCAGAAATCAGGCTGTCGCGGTTAAAATGATCGAGCGTGAGCGTTGAGAAGGTCAGTCTAGATCTGGCATTATGGAGGCTATATAACGTTTTCTATGTGTTTGTTGATGTTCTATTAGTGGAGAGAGTGGAGATGACTTTCGTCGCTAACTGGCTGCCCTGTATGAGCCTTTTCTGCAGGTGTCAGTAAAGAGCGCTTCTCTAGCAGAACGACAGGCTCTCCTGAGTCTCCCTCACCACCAGAATACAGTGCTGGTCATTATGACTGAAAGACAATGTAATCTAGTGTCCATCTGCCTGTGTGATGCGCGCACACATAGGGGAGTCCGGCACAACACCGACAGAAAACTCCGTGAACTTGGGCACGTCAGCCGCTGATCTTAGGAGCACGAAGTCCCCGTCAAATGGGGGCAGTTCAGTTTCGTCCCTATATTGTTTCTCTCACATATAGGTTGTACGGGCTTATGGAGCCCTGATGTCGGCATCCTGTATAAATCAAAATAACGTGTGGCACCTTATTAACGCGTGGGAATGAGATCTTAATGCATGGCCACGACTTAGTCAAGCTCTTCAGATTATGCTTCTTTATGATTTATTCTGTATGAAGATTCCAGACACATTTCCAAGGTATTAATAATTTCTTAAGGTCTGCACTGAATAGAAAATTATAAAAAATAACATGGCATTATTTCATTTGATATACAGAAGAACTATTTGTTGTACATTAAGATCTGAATGAATGTGATTTAGAGCAGCTGGGGTACAGTGTGAGGTAGTGATGTCATGGGTTTTAGCTCTGAGCTGAGGAGTCAGAGAAGTCAAAGCACAAACCACATCTGAACACCTGTAACTTCACACAGACACGATTAAAGCTGCAGAACTGAGCGAAACACTTTTCTAAACACTGTAAACGTCCTCATTTTTATCTGTCCGACTCTCAGGAGCTTCACTGCACTGATAAAAAGGGCATTAGTGTCTTTGATTTCCCGTTCCAAACCATAGAACTGTACAGAGAACCACAAAGGAACTTCAAACCAACAAAAGGAACCACAGAACCAGGCTGAAACTCAGAGTTCAAGATATGGGTTTTAATATTCAAAAAATGTGTGTACAGGTTTTTATCCACAGTGCAAAACAAGACACTGTGTCCAACAGCTGGAGGAAACACCATCATCTCCCAGTCTCAGAAGCTTTAAGTAGAACTGCACAGCTGAAGACTGGAAACATGGAGGAGACTCCAGAGAAAGTTCTAGTCTGACAGAATCAGCAGAACTTCTCAGGATGACTGTGTTTAACTCAGAGCTTCATGATGTAACTGTGAGCAGGAAATGATTCAAAATTTTCAAACTTAATTAGTCATATCTGATGATTTATTGATCTTGATGCTTTAATCTGTTACAAATTAGGTTTTGACAAGGAAATGATTTCCTTGTTCTTTGAAGATCAAGGCAGTGTGAAAAGCAGTTCAAGACATTTAATTAAATGTAAAAAAATATGTCAGCAATTCTTAGTGAATTTTTGCCATTTAGGGTACATTTCTGAAATGTTTGCTGGAAAAGAATTTCCTTTACTTCGTCTTTACTCAGGCTTTGGTATATGATACTTCAAATGTCAGAGTGCAAGTTTTTCTCAAATAAAAAGGTTTTAATGAAGAAAAAGAACCTGTTTAACTCAGAGCCTCATGATGGACCTGAAAGTAATGAATAATTTCATATTTTCAAACTTCTTAAGACGTGTTTTCTGATGATTTAATGGAAACTTCACACACTTATGCTTCAAACAGTTCGAAATGAATATGAACTACATGTACAGACTGCTTGTGCTGAGGAAAACGTCTTCTTCTGTCTCAAAACCAGTTTAAGTTTGCTAATTAATTATTTACATGATTAATTTTATTATTTTTTCTTGTATTTAGAGCACATTTCTGAAATATATTGCTTTGAAATATGACATCTCAAAGGTCAGAGTGCGAACTTCATTTCTAGTGTTCAACAGGTGTGATGATCAGCGGTGCTGAGTTTTTACCTTCATCATTAATACAGGGGTTAAAGTACGGATAGAGTTTCTCAGTGAAAGACTGACCAGTGAAAGAGTAGATATGAGACCTGGACTCAACATCATAGAAGGAGACTAGACCCTCCTCATAATCCACAAACACCCCCACCTTCTGGGGGGCCTGTTTCAGGGAGAGGGAGACAGGGAGAGTCTCTGCTGCTGTATATTCAGTCTGATTTCTCAGCTTCACAGTCCAGTATCCATTTTCAGGACTGGCTGTAATCTCCCCCTTCCTTTTACAGGACTCTCTGGCCACTCCTAACGTCCACTTAGTCTTCTCTCTGACCTGAACCTCATAGTAAAATCTCCCTGAGGAGAACCCCTCCTTTCCCAGCACACTGACACCATAATCAAACCTCTCTAGTTTATCAGGGAGATTCTGTCGTTTGTCTCCGTGTCTCACTTGTTTCCCGTCATCAGACAGGATGAGTTTAGGATGAGCTGAATCAGGATCCAGAGTCACGTCCACTGAGAGAGAAATAGCAACATTTAAGGCAACAGAATCCTACATGTTTACTCTTATACACAGTCATGTGCAAAAGTTTGGCTGTAAATAAGTTAACATATTCTCTATAGGGAACACACTTCTGCACATTTTAATACACAATTACAGAACTGTGCAACTCAACACACTGAAAAAAATAAAACACGGCACATTTTGTCCTTTATTTTTTTTTCCGAAATATTAAGCTCAACAAAAAATAGAAAATGTACACTAATATTAGCAGAAAATGCCATATCAATCTGTTCTCTGTAGAAGACGTGTTCACTTATTTTCACTTAAAAAATCAACAAAACACAATCATTCTAGATTAATTTTACTAAAACTGTTTGTAATGGACTGTATCATGTGATCAGTTAGCACTCACCTGCATACTGTTCAATTCTGTTCAGTTCTGTTTGGAAGAGAACAATCGACAATAACGTTTAGCGTTATGATTCAAACCTTACTTAATTAAATACCCAGTAAGTATGACCAGCATTTCAATATGATGACCAAGTCACAAAGTGTAGTAATATATATGGATGGGTGTATTAATAGATAAAACATTATAATTCAGTGTCTAAAGACTTCATTTACTAAACATTCCTTTTCAGATCAGGACCTTAATGACATCCTAAACTCTCTTTTTCATTGAACATCAAAATGACTTACTGATCAGTAAAATACTCACCACTCTCATGAATCTTCTCCATCTCCTTACTGAGGTCTTCCTGAAGCTGAGACAGAGCTCTCCTCAGAGGCTCCACCTTCAGAGGAGTGTTAATCCTGACCTCAGCCGAGTTCTTGGTGGGTGGAGGGCTGCAGAGGGACAGGTAAACCTACAGTCCAGCAGGAGAGAGGAGAAACCCCTCAGCATGGGCAGCACTGTCCTGTGATGGACTGCATTACTATGGAGAAACAGAGGGACTCTGACCTGTAGGAGGTGGAGGTGGTCCTCAGTGTGGGAGAGCTGCTCCAGCTCAGTGTCTCTCCTCTTTAGCTCAGTGATTTCCTGCTCCAGCTCTTTAATGAACTCTTCAGCCTGCCTCTCTGCTGCTTTCTGCTTCTCCTCCATCACCTCAAGCAGCTCTGCCTGGCTTCTCTCAATGCAGCACAGCAGAGCTCTGAAGACCTCCACACTGTCTGCTTTCTCCTTCTCTGTGCTTTTCTAACAGGAGACAACAATAGTAATAACACTATTAATAAAGAAGTGCTCAAAATGCTTTACAGAGAAAGAATATACATTTTATCATAAAAGAACAACAGAGAATAATAAAGGAAGCAAAACTTTTATAACAGTAATAAAATTAATGAGTAAAACCAGGAATTTTAATCCACAAGTACCTAAATAAAACATGACAGTGAAAAAATATTAAATGGTAGTGCAAATTTAAAAAGTACAGCAGTAGTTTTAAGCTTCAGTGGTGCTTGAAAGTTTGTGAACCCTTTAGAATTTTCTATATTTCTGCCTAAATTTGACCTAAACCTTAATTTTCACGCAAGTCCTAAAAACAGACAAAGAGAACCAAACTAAGCAAATGAGACAAAAATATTAGACTTGGTCATTTATTTATTATCCAATATTATGTGCCTGTGAGTGGAAAAGGTATGTGAACCTTTGCGTTCAGTATCTGGTTGGACCCTCTTGTGTAGCAATAGCAGCAACTAAACGTTTCCGGTAACTGTTGATTAGTTCTGCACATCAGCTTCCTATTTTATAATTTGCGATTATAATTCAGAGTTCATTGTTCTATCAATGATGGTAAGCTGTCCTGGCCCAGATGCAGCAAAACAGGCCTAAACCATGACACTACCACCACCATGTTTCACAGATGGGATAAGGTTTTTGCTGGAATTCAGTGCTTTTACACAAGTTTTTTCCCTTCTCCATACTTTACGCTTCTCATTTAAACCAAAAAGATGTAATTGGACATTCTGAATTGCCCCTGTGTGTGTGTTTTAATGTGTCTGTCTGTCTGCAGTGGAATGGACTGGTGACCTGTCAAAGGTTTTGCCTGCCTTCTTCCAAATGACTGCTGGGAATGGCTCCTGCTTCCCATGTAACAATGACAAATACATGTCTTATATAGTGTGTGTTTAATTTGGCTCTCTTTATCTACTGTTAGGACTTGTGTAAGAATCTGATGCAGCTTTAGGTCAAATTTATGCAGAAATACAGAAAATACCAAAGGATTCACAAACTTTCACACACCATTGTACACTTTTATATAGTAACAATGGATACTTGACAAATGTCTTGTGGGAGGGAATTCCACAGTTTTGAAGTAGACAGTTAAACATTTTGACATATTAGAAAGTCATTCATTCAACTTATTATACTAGCTAACCAGAAACCAGTTGATCAACAGGTGCAATTGAAATATCATCAACAAAGCCATGGAGTTGACTCCATATTCACTCATAATATAGTTGAATAGAAGCATGTAAAAGGAAAATAAAAGTGGCACCAGAATAAAACCCTGAGGCACTCCACAAAAAAATGTCACACATTCCATTTGTTAAATTTGTCAAGAGAACCAAAACACTGTCTGTCAGGTTTATCTGTGTAAAAGCACTTCAGAACATTTTTAAAAAATCCAGTCTAGCATGGAGCAATATGAACTATATGGATTTACACTGTCATTTGCAGCACGTTTAAGAGAACAAGCACTGATACTGTGTTCTCATCAATATTCATACATCACTGGCAACTTTCACCAAAACTGTTTCTGTGTTACGACCAGACTAAAAAAAAAAACCTGTCTGAGTCTGAGAAAGACGTTGTTAAAACTCAGGTAAGACTCACTTTATTGAGCTCTACAGACTGTTTGATTTCCTCAATCTTCTTCAGTCGGTCCTGGATCATCTGCTGAACTTCAGCCTGTGTCTTTCCCAGCTGAGTCTATAAAAAAGGACAAAATATAACAAAATCACTCATTCATTTAAACCCAAACACAACAGAACAGAGGGAACTTTTCTCTAAATGTTCCTCACCTTCTTCTCTCCACTCTCCTCCTCTATGGGAACAGTGCTGTGAGTCTTGTGGTCTCCTTCAGTGCAGAACTGACACACACACGTGTGGTCGTCTCTACAGAACAGCTCCAGGGGTCTCTCATGTTTCTGGCAGATGTAGTTCTCCAGGTTCTCCACAGGGTCCATCAGTTTGTGTTTCCTGAATGAAGCGATTCTCTCATGAGGATCCAGATGAGTCTTGCAGTAGGAGGCCATGCAGATCAGGCAGGACTTCAGAGCTGCACTTCTCTTTTCACAGCAGAAATCGCAAAGCACCTGAGGTTTGGCAGCTTTCTCTGGAGCTCTGCTCGATTTGACCTGAACTGACTTCTTGAACTGAGCAGCCAGTCCAGAGATGAAGGTGTTCACACGCAGCTCAGGCCTTTTGGAGAATTCCTCTTTACAGACTGGACACTGGCAGCGTGAACTGCTGTCCCAGCACTCTTTGAGACAGACCCTGCAGAAGTTGTGCCCACATGGAGTAGAGACTGGATCAGTGAACACATCCAGACAGATGGAGCACTGGAGCTGATCTTCAGACAGGAGACTGCTGGAGGAAGCCATGACTGACAGAGGAAACACAGAAACACCATGAGGGGGATCTGAGTCCAAAGAAAGAAAAAATGCATATAAACTATGTTTTTTGATGTTTCTGTATGTAAACATAAAGGACGTTTTAGGAAATGTACTCATCTTAAATCAGTCACATTCATCTGACTGATGAGCTTCACATTCTACCTGTCAATCATGAATCTGTAGCTGAACAAACGATCACAGCTTCTGCTGTAAAACACGGACCAAACTGACAAACCCTGACCGACAGTGACGGACAGAAATGATCTGAACAGCTGGATGTGTTTTCAGTAACAGACAGTAAGAAACTTAGACTCATTACCACTTTCACTTTCTCTCCTTTGGTCTGCTTTTCTGCTTCTTCTGAGTTTATCTGTAGAGTTTCACTGAGTTTCCTGGCTGGAGAACCTTCAAGCTGGAAACTGTGTCCTGCTGGAAGAACTGACTTCTGTTTATGAAGCTCCCTTTACTTTCGTTTCTCCTGAACTGACGTCATGAAGCCACTCCCATGTATGCATGGCGATGGTTTGTTGTACTTGCAGGTTTTGGCCAGTAGGCGGCGGATATTCACCAATTGAATTACAGCATCTCAATATGCAGCTTTTGCTCAACACATCAAACAGTTGTGTAGTAAGTTGTGCAGCTGGTCAGCTGGAATAAAAGCATAACTGATGACCCCATTAAAGGCTATTAAAGTTCACTTCTTTACAGACACAGACAAGAAACAACTATCAGTGTTTAATCATTTAAACACAGAGCTGAGTTCAGTTAAACCTGCTCTACAAACTTTCCTTCACTCATAATCACAAACTGTCATTAGTCATATATAACTCAACACAGCTGTACAGATGTTCCACATAAAGACCATCAAGATGAATCAGGCTGGTGTTTCTGTAAAGATCAGGGACATTTCAGCCCGTCAAACACCTCACACAAATACATTATTATTATTATTATTATTATCATTATTGTGTGCAGTCATGCTGATTCTGACTCCTGATGATCATTTGGGTCTTCATGCATTCCTGTTTCCTCTGCTTGTATCCATCCATACTGTTGCTCACAGTTCTCTTCCCTCCATCATCTTCATCTTTTCCCAGCATATACATCCTTTCCAATGACCTGTTTCTTCTCCAAAATAAATATTATATCCAAAATAGGAGATCATCAGTGTGGCATCTGGGCTTTGAGTGAGAAGTGAAGCTGTATTTGGTTGAGAATCACTGGTTTGTTTTCTTTGCTGGACAGTTTTTCCACTGGACTCTTCTTGCTTACAGCCCCACTAAACACTGAGTTATTGCAGCCTTATCCACCAGCAGAGGGCGCCATACACTAACATCTAATGATTCCAATGTGATCAAACTCCTTCTGACATTCTGCACTTTAATGTCATCAATGTTTAATTTTATTAAAATATGTGTAATAAACACTATTATAACAATGTATTGCCAACTTACAACACCCTTGTCCAAGTTTAGTGAAAGTTTCATTGTTTTTTTAAATAATGTTACTTTAGTTATTTATTTAATGAAAAACTTGTTTTTATGCACATTCTGAAATGATTTTGTGACATAAAAAGGTTTTATTAGAGAAAATCACCTCATTTCTGATGTTTAACAGGTGTGATGATCAGCGGCGCTGAGTTATTATCTCCAACATTGTCAGAGGGGCTGAAATATGGATAGAGTTTCTCAGTGAAAGACTGACCAGTGAAAGAGTAGATACCCAGCTGGCATTTTAACGTTGAATCGACGTTGAATCAACGTCAAATGTTATGGTAGAATCAACGTTGGATTTTGAAAAGTGAATCAACGTTGATATGCCAACGTTGTTTCAACGTCATACATTCAACCTTGAACAAAACCACAAAAGTCACGTTCATGATGCTCAAAATTGCATGGGAGAGAGGAAAAAAACAACTGTATGCCACAATGAAAAAAAGAACAATTTTATTTTTTTTATTCTCTCTGTAAATTTCTTCTCTGAGAACATGGAACAGCAGGACTACAAACAAAATGTCCAGCAATTACAGGGTATCGAAGAACTTGCATCAGGCTGAGTATAAAGAATGTCAAAGATAAATCTTACTTCTTGCGGCCACCACCACCCCAACCTCTCCGGTGCATACTTGAGGTATTTAGCCATCGTGTCCATTGCCTCCTGTTGTGTGATTGTGTGTGTGCTGAGAACAGTGTCTAAAGAGGAAAAGCAAACAGCAGGTTAGTTTATAGTCAAATACTGTACATCCTGTGTACAGTGCCAACAATTTTTTTAAAAACTGTACACTGTTATTCCATTAGGATCTTTTTTTAGATCATAAGTTGCACGTCACAAGTTTCTCAAACCAGAAAATGACTTTAGTTCTCTGCTCATCTTTTAATATCACGCTGGAGTCATATTCTGGCACCGGGTGCAACCTGTGCCTTTTACGTGAATTAAGAAGGGCTGGAAGATTAAAAGGAAGCCGGCAGCTATGAGGCTAACTTCATACCCCTGGCGCGCTGTCCATGGTGCGGAACCTATACATACATAAATGCACTCACAGCTTCAGTGTTTAAAAATATCTGTTTAATAAATAAACACATTCCTCACGATACAAATTATAATTTAAGTGACTTGAAAGATAAAAATATAATTGTTCTGTGGTGCTTTAAGCTGCACGCTCCTCTCTGTTATGTGCGCAGTAAATAATAAATTATCTTCACAACACCTTGCCAGGATAGCTAACCAGCTAACATTACTGGGCTAACATGTGTAATTAATAAAATTATGCCCCTCAGGTAACTGACTTACCTTCAAATTAACTCTCCCGACATGCTCCATTCACTCTGTACAGTCTGGCGAGATTCTCACCGCCGGGTCTGGTGAAATAGAAAAAATGCCTTGATATTAATAGATGATATACTGCACATATATGCACGAAGAAAAATTCAAAAGGACATACATATACATTTATATTTCACGCCCAAACTATGAAGCAAAAGCACAATAACTTCACACACAAAACAGCAGCACTTACCAGTTTAACTCATTTCAGTCAACTGAACAAATGTAATCAGCAAATAACCACTCGTTTTCAATTCATGTACCATCTAGTTGTCCAGCCTCAGTGCCATCCATCCCATAGACATATACAAATAGACGCCTCATGGACCGACACCGCCTATTGGCCATAAAATATTTGCATACACCTCAGAAAGTATGTAGCTGCACTCCTGTACATACATACATACACACACACACACACACACACACACACACACATATATATATATACACACACTCCAGGGTAGTTAATTCTGCGATGTGGTGCTGCCTATTATAAATGGTAAAATAACCGACATTACTGTTCAGTATTCTTGTGAAAGGTAATCCCACGCGATCTGCTTTCGACACTGCGCAGATTATAGTAACCGTAAACATTATTGCTCTCTGAGTTGGTCTGGTGGAGCCTTCAGTGAGGAGACCCATCCAATAACGCAGCGACGCTGCGCTCCAGCCCGGAATGAGGCGTCTATGTCTACATGTCTCTGATCTGTCCCCTCTCTGCACACGCAGGGCCACGGATTTAAAACACGGCGCCTCGGCTATAATACCACCATTATGCTCTGTAATTCTACACACATGAACTACAAAAGAACATGAAAAAAACAGTTTAGTGGTCCACTTTGGCTTCCTATGAGAAACTACATTAGCAGCCAAACCTAAAACACAACGTTACTGACGTCAGCGCTACAGGTCAGTGTCCAGGGACGCATTAGCAGCTAAAGCTAGCTTAAACTAAATCTCACATAAACTGGCCTCATAACACACTAGTAGCGTTAAATGAGAAGCACACACTCAGGAAACCGCAGTAGCGACCGCAAAAAGGCAAACGAACATCTAAACCTGTAAAAATATCGAATTTTCATCCACGCGTTTCTCATTTTTGCTCATGCTAGCTAGTCAGGCGTCCTCACAACACCTAGCCAGGATAGCTAACCAGCTAGCGTGACTGGGGCCGCCTGTTTAATAACTCTGTGTGTTATTAATAATATTATCTCCTCGGGTTTTGACTAAACTCTGACTCTGCTCACCTTAGCTAAACTTTAAAAGATGCCAAGTGAGCGAAAAAGCCGAACTCTCCCAGCGACGTCACACCAACGGTTATAAAACGGCGCCAAGCAGCGGGGCGTCACTGTATAAAGTCTCGCGAGATTATCTCTCCGCCGGGTCTGGTGGAACAGAAAAACGCCTTGATATTAATATATGATGCGCTATAATACCGCGAATATTATGTAGGAAGAAAAATAAAAAGGGACAAACATAAACCTTTACATTTCACGCCCTCCGCCGGCATCACTGACGACTCCCAGAATCCCTCGAGTGATCACATGACGTTATGCCTGATTTCACTCCTGCTCTATTTAAACTTCTTCATTTGTCATTGCGAAGTTTTGTTTCTGCCTTAAAACCTTCCGAGCGGTTTCATTGCCTGATGTTATCTCCCTGGTTAGTACCTGCCTGTTTTTGACGACGTTATGGACGAATGAATTAATAATAATAATAATAATAATAATAATAATAATAAAAAAATAATAATAATAATAAATACCTCTTTCAAAATCCAACACCAAGGAGTTGTTTGTACATTTTTCATCCTTGCATCCAGCCGTTTTTTTCATTGTTTTTTTTAACTTGAAATGGCAATACATAGGCAGGTTGAAGATATTATGTTGATTCAATGTTAATAGTTCAACGTTTGCACAATCATTTAACATTAAATGTTGTTTTAACATTGTTCCAGCGTTGAAGCAATAACAGACATTATTTCAACCATATTTCAACCACATTTCAACGTTGAAGGTCGGTCGTGTCCCAGCTGGGTATGAGACCTGGACTCAACATCATAGAAGGAGACCAGACCCTCATAATCCACAAACACCCCCACCTTCTGGGGAGCCTGTTTCAGGGAGAGGGGAACACAAGGAGAGTCCAGAGCCTCATATTCAGTCTCATTTCTCAGCCACACAGTCCAGTATCCGTCCTCAGGACTCAGTGTAATCTGTCCCTTCCTGTTACTGGACTCTGTTACTGGACTCACTCCTAATGTCCACTCAGTCTTCCCTCTGACCTGAACCTCATAGTAAAATCTCCCCTTCTTTGACAGAACACAGACACAGCGATCAAACCTCTCTGGGTTTTTAGGGCGATTCTGTTGTTTGTCTCCACATGTGACCTGTTTCCCGTCATCAGACAGGAGGAGTTTAGGATGAGCTGAATCAGGATCCAGAGTCACATCCACTGAGAGAGAAACACACAATTTAAAGCCATTTAGCCAAAAAGGGTTCTTTTATTGTTACAAGCTTTATATTATAACAATAGCAGAACCCTTTTCGGTGCTGTATAGAACCCTTTTCAAAAAAGAACCATCTACAGCACTTTCTCCATCAATCTGAAGAACCCTTTTATGATGCACAGAACCATTTAATCAGGCAAAGGTTTCTTTCAGTGTTCAAGGTTTTTTAGAGAATCATTTTCTTTACTGAAGAACCTCAAATAACAATATTTTCTTTAAGAACTTGGTTCCTTTACTTAATTACAAGTTCTCTCATTTTGATTCATGCACTTTAAACTTTTGATGATGAGCTGTGATGAAATTAGCCACGACCAAGTGAGAGCCCCTCTAAAACCCGTCGTAGATTTTTCTAGTCTCTTTTACCATCCTGAGCGCAATCCATGACACAAGCTAGACAGCAAAATGTGACTGTTAGCTCACATTCGTTCCTCAAAATGAAACATCCGAAACATCCTTGCGTGTAGTTTAGTCAGAGATGCGCTCGATGCACAAAATCTATTCAGTGGAACTTCGTCAAGTCCTTGAACCTCAAGACATTAACTCAGGAGCAGTCAGATGATCTGGAGGGCTTTCCAGTAGGCCAGTCCAACCTTGTATTTGGAGCACCGGAAACGAGACGTATGAGATGAGAAGACGTCATGCATAATTAACATTACTGTTGTTCGCTTCAGTTAATGAGGTCCTTTTTACACACGTTTAGGGGCTTTTAGGGGCTTTTCATTCATGCTACCTTACACTACATCCATGGGTTAACTACAGGCTTATTGTCGGTCAGGCAATTTTGATGAGAGTTCCTCAACTCTGCCTTCAACTATGAGCTTCAATCTTCATGGCCTGGTTTAGGAATTTCACTCTCGGCTTGTTCCCACCCTAATAAATCCTGAGCCTGAAAAAAGGCTCAGTGTCAGTCTCATGGTACCGGATCTGTAATTCCTCTGTTGGAATGAGTTTTATTTTCTTCTGTTTTGTTCTTTGATTGACACGAAGATTCCCGACAACACAATAAACATATTAGCAGAGCTGACTAGCCTGTGGATGCCCATATCTACCAGATCAGGCAAAATAAAGGAAAGCAGGTTGGAAAAAAGGACTTTACTGCACTATTCGGACACAGTCAGACTCTGACCAGACCTGCTGAAGTGATGCTCTTTCTCCAGTGTGATACCATCACATAGACGAAGGAAGGCTTTGATTGGCTTTGCTGCACTGTCTGGGTCCGTGTAGCTTCTGTTCATTTGGTTTTTATTTCAAAATCCAGTTTTGGGACAAAAATAAAATCTCGTTTTTCATTCTGTTATTGTTATCCGAAAAACAAGAAACCGCTTCATTATACAGTTTCACAGACTGATGGTAAAATCAATCAAACAGCAATGGAATCAAGGGTTGATTTTAACTGGGTGCAGAGTGCACCCCCTGCAGGAGCTCAGAAATCAGGCTGTCGCGGTTAAAATGAGAAGGTCAGTCTAGATCTGGCATTATGGAGGCTATATAACGTTTTCTATGTGTTTGTTGATGTTCTATTAGTGGAGAGAGTGGAGATGACTTTCGTCGCTAACTGGCTGCCCTGTATGAGCCTTTTCTGCAGGTGTCAGTAAAGAGCGCTTCTCTAGCAGAACGACAGGCTCTCCTGAGTCTCCCTCACCACCAGAATACAGTGCTGGTCATTATGACTGAAAGACAGAATGTAATCTAGTGTCCATCCGCCTGTGTGATGCGCGCACACATAGGGGAGTCCGGCACAACACCGACAGAAACTCTGTGAACTTGGGCACGTCAGCCGCTGATCTTAGGAGCACGGAGTCCCTGTCAAATGGGGGCAGTTCAGTTTCGTCCCTATATTGTTTCTGAAACTCAGAGTTCAAGATTTGGGTTTTAATATTCAAAAAATGTGTGTACAGGTTTTTATCCACAGTCCAAAACCAGAGACTGTGTCCAACAGCTGGAGGAAACACCATCATCTCCCAGTCTCAGAAGCTTTAAGTAGAACTGCACAGCTGAAGACTGGAAACATGGAGGAGACTCCAGAGAAAGTTCTAGTCTGACAGAATCAGCAGAACTTCTCAGGATGACTGTGTTTAACTCAGAGCTTCGTGATGTAACTGTGAGCAGTAAATAATTCAAAACTTTCAAACTTAATTAGTCACATCTGATGATTTATTGATCTTGAGGCTTTAATCTGTTACAAATTAGGTTTTGACAAGAAAATGATTTCCTTGTTCTTTGAAGATCAAGACAGTGTGAAAATCAGTTCAAGACATTTAATTAAATGTAAAAAAAATATTTCAGCAATTTTAGTGAATTTTTGCCATTTAGGGTACATTTCTGAAATGTTTGCTGGAAAAGAATTTCCTTTACTTCGTCTTTACTCAGGCTTTGGTATATGATACTTCAAATGTCAGAGTGCAAGTTTTTCTCAAATAAAAAGGTTTTAATGAAGAAAAAGAACCTCATTTATGATGTTCAACAGGTGTGATGATCAGCGGTGCTGAGTTTTTACCTCTTTCGTTGAGGCAAGGACAGAATAATGGATAGAGTTTCTCAGTGAAAGACTGACCAGTGAAAGAGTAGATATGAGATCTGGACTCAACATCATAGAAGGAGACCAGACCCTCCTCATAATCCACAAACACCCCCACCTTCTGGGGAGCCTGTTTCAAGGAGAGGGAGACAGGGAGAGACTCTGCTGCTGTATATTCAGTCTGATTTCTCAGCTTCACAGTCCAGTATCCATTTTCAGGACTGGCTGTAATCTTCCCCTTCCTTTTACAGGACTCCCTGGCCACTCCTAAATCCCACTTAGTCTTCCCTCTGACCTGAACCTCATAGTAAAAGCTCCCTGAGGAGAACCCCTCCTTTCCCAGCACAAAAACACAGAGATCAAACCTCTCTGGTTTATCAGGGAGTTTCTGTCGTTTGTCTCCATCTCTCACTTGTTTCCCATCATCAGACAGGATGAGGAAGGGATTTGCTGTATCAGGATCCAGAGTCACGTCCACTGAGAGAGAAACACACAGTTTAACCCATTTAACACTAAACATCACACAATCAAGCAGATTCATGTACTTTTAGTCAATAATATTATGTATCAGTGAGAATCCACACACCTGCATATTGTTGAAGTCTCGTCATTTCTGTATTAGAAGAATAAAAGATGACATCATTTGTTATTAGAATCTATAAAAAAATCTATAATCAAATTTATAAATGCTCCACGTCCCAAACTTCCAAAACTTCCACATCCCAAACTTTCATTTTGAGTATCAGAATCTTAATGACGTCTTGGGTTATTCTACCTACAAATTCATGTCTGCTGACCATTTCCGTAATTCTGTAAATACGTAACGCTAAAGTGCCGGCCCCTTTATGTACCGAAAGAGCTCTCTACTGTCTTTATCCTCAGAGTTCAGATCTATGGTACAGTCAGCACAGCTCATTCTCCCCAAATTTTCCCAACATATTTCCTTCCCAACAACACGAGAGAATACAAAGGGAGCATAAACCTCCACATCAGACTCTCAGATCACAACAATGTGATGCTGTTCCCTGTTTACTAACAAAGAGAAACCAGTCACAAAGCCGTAAAAGTGTGGACAGAGCAGTTTCTGCACTACAGGACTGATTCAGATGCACTGACTGGATGTCTAAGAATACTGCTACATGGAGGGATCTCACAGACTTTGATGAACAAGCATCGTCTGTCGCTGGCTATTTAACCAAGTGTGTGGACGATGTAGTGATCAGAAGAACTGCCACCAAAACTACCAAACCAGAAGCCCTGGCTGAACACTGAGGTCTGTTTCCTGCTCAAGTCCTGTGATGGGGCATTCATATGAGGTAACAGAGCAACACTCAGGGCAGCTACAAAGAGCCTCACTGCTGGCATCAAGAGAGCCAAGGCATGTGCTCTAAAAAAAATACAGGAGCACTTCATAACCACTGACCCATGATGTGATGTGACAGAGCATTTAAATTACGATTGACTACAAAGGGAAGAATCAACTCGCCTGCACTAATGACTCTGCCCTCCCGGGTGCTTTAAACAGCTTCTACGCTCATTTAGAAGTGTCCAACACTGAGGCAGCAGTGAGGATCTTGCCTACCCCAATGACCATGTGTTGTCTGTGAATGAGGAGATCCCTGCTGAGGGTGAACCGGCGGAAAAAAAAGTGGCACTACAGTTGTGGGGCTTATCTCCAACAATGGTGAGACAGCATACAGAGAGGAAGTGAGGCAGCTGGAGCGCTGGTGCTCTCTGAATTTGACCAAGACAAAAAAAGATGACTGTAGACCTCAGAAGGACATAGATGCCTCATAGGGTGGGCCTGCCAAGACCCATCCTCAACTGCTTCTACAAAAGCTTCAAAGAGAGCATCATGACCTGCAGCAACACTGCCTGGTATAGAAACAGACTGGAAAGCATTGCCCAGTCCATCACTGGGTCAAGCTTATCTCCCATTAAGGACATCTGCAATAAATGGCGTAAAAGGAAAGCATGCAGCATGAAGGAGGATCCCTCTCATCCACCACACAGTCTGTATATATCACTCCCATCTGGAAGAAGACTGCGGAGCATCAGGGCAACAGTGCTCAGCCCCCTGCTGTACTCCCTGTGTACACATGACTGTGTAAACAAACACACGTCTAGCATCATCTTCAAGTTTGCTGATGACACCACCATCCTGGGCCTCATCATTGATGGTGATGAAGCAGCCTATAGAGATGAGGTCAGCGTTCTGTCAGAGTGGTGCCATGACAACAATCTCTGTCTCAACATAAGTAAAACGAAGGAGATGATCGTGGACTACAGGAAACAGCAGAGGGGTGGTCACTCTCCCCTATTCATCAATGGAGCTGAAGTGGAGAGAGTCAGCAGTGTGAAGTTCCTCAGCGTACACCTCACTGATGACCTCACCTGGTCCCTCCACACCAACACTGTTGTGAGATCTGCCTGTCAGTGTCTCTTCTTCCTGGGTAGGCTCAGGAAGTTTGGTCTGCCTCCTCAGATCCTCACCAACTTCTACAGGTGCACCATAAAGAGCTTTCTCACAGGCTGCATCACTGTCTGGTACAGCAGCTGCACTGCCTGTGACCGCAATGCCCTTAGAGGAGCGGTGAGGACGGCAGAAGCCATCATAGGCAACAAACTACCAGCCTTACAGGACGTCTACCAGTCCTGCTGCCTCAGGAAGATCAAAAAGATCTGGTCAGACAGCTTCACCCAGCATTCTGCCTGTACCACCATCCTGTCATCAGGCAGGAGATTCCACAGCATCCAGGCTAGAAACACCCGGCTAATGAACAGGTTCTACCCACAGGCTGTCAGGCTTCTGAACAAGCTGTGAAGCTGTGGGTCCGTCCCCAATCACCATTTCACTCGGTCACTCTGTCAGTATTATTACTGTAGCATTTTGTGTCGCGGGTCCAAAGCTGTGGAATGGTCTTCCTGATGAACTGCGAGCTTGTTCATATGTTGATGTTTTTAAATCCCGACTCAAAACTTCATCTTTTTAAACTAGCATATGGTTTATTTTATGTGTTTATGTTTATGGTTATGTATGTGTCTATGTATGTATGTACATGATTATTTTTATAAATATAAAATTACTTTTTATCTACCTTTTTTCTTCTTTTATTATCTATTGTACAGTGTCCTTGGGTCTCTTGAAAGGTGCTTTTAAATAAATGTATTATTATTATTATTATCATCTCTGCTATGGACAATAACACCTTAACACTAAGCCACTTTAAGGAACAACAACACAGTCACTCAAGTCACTTTAAATGTATACTGTGTCTATGTCTTGTGTATATTATGTCTATATTTTGTGTATATTTCACTATATTCTGTGTATCATTTTATAACTTCTCTAGATTTTGTGTATATTTAATTTTTAATTTATATATATATATATATATATATATATATATATATATATATATATATATATATATATATATATATAATTTATATTACTAACTAACTTTTTCTGCTGCACTTTAACTTCCGCACTCAGCCACTCCACTGTGAAACTTTAACCTCACTGATTTTATAAGCACAGCCACTTTAATCTGTACCACGCCAGCAGTTTTATTAATCTTTGTGACTGCTAAATTACCAATAAACAAATAAAACACACAGCTCTGTCATTGCTGCTGTGGACCAACCTATGGTCTGCTTCATCTCTTGTCTTGAGCTCAACGATTGTACAGTTGCAGTTATTGAAAATTCAGGGGAATATTCATTTATAATCATTGTATAGTTTGTATTTACTGTTTTCTGCTGCTATTCTGTGTTAAATGTAGCACCATGTCCTGGAGAAACTACATTTTGTTTCTCTCTCAGCGCATCTACCATGAGAAGATATGATAATAAAGCTCACGTTGACTTTGACTTGAACATCAAAATGTCTTACTGATCATTAAAGACTTACCAATCTCATCTATCTTCTTCATCTCCTTACTGAACTCATCCTGAAGCTGAGTCAGAGCTCTCCTCAGAGTCTCCATCCTCAGAGGAGTGTTAATCCTGACCTCAGTCCAGTTCTTGGTGTGTGGAGGGCTGCAGAGGGACGGGTAAACCTACAGTCCAGCAGGAGAGAGGAGAAACCCCTCAGCATGGGCAGTGCTGTCCTGTGATGGACTGCATTACTATGGAGAAACAGAGGGACTCTGACCTGTAGGAGGTGGAGGTGGTCCTCAGTGTGGGAGAGCTGCTCCAGCTCAGTGTCTCTCCTCTTTAGCTCAGTGATTTCCTGCTCCAGCTCTTTAATGAACTCTTCAGCCTGCCTCTCTGCTGCTTTCTGCTTCTCCTCCATCACCTCAAGCAGCTCCGCCTGGCTTCTCTCAATGCATCGCAGCAGAGCTCTGAAGACCTCCACACTGTCTGCTTTCTCCTTCTCTGAGCTTTTCTAACAAGAGACAATAATGACATTGTTAATACAGATCTTCTTTAGTACAGAACAATAATTTGAACAAAATAAAAGAAAAGCAAAAGTCAGTGTTTTAGCATCCCGCAGGGTGAGAAATGTTTATATATTTTTACGAATGCTGTCAATATTCAATCTAGAATGGAGGTAGTGTGAAGAATAGAAACACTAACTTGTAAAACAAACTATCAATTACAAGATATCATTTGTTCATTAGTTTGCTGTGGAATTCAACACCCTGGACTTTTTTTTTTAACTGTGCTATTGAGTGTCCCATATTCATCAAACTACAGCATGTAGCAGCATGTCCAAAGACAATAAAAAAGTGGCCCCAGTACAGACACTTGATGAACTCTATAAAACTCTATATCACACTTTCCAGATACAACTTAAACAAGAGCAACAAAATACTGTTTAATATTCGTAAAACCACTTCAGTTATCAAGTACATTTAATGCACCATAATGTCCAAATGGAGAAAAAAATTATATTTTGTTATATTAATATTCTGGAATTTTTAATAGATTTCACAGTTCAAATTGATTGTAAAGATTGTGCAGTTTGATGATTTGATTTTCATTGTGTTTATTATGAGCATTCAGAAATGCCTGCAGAGTAAATAAGCAATAGGATTCAGCTCAGACTCACTTGATTGAGCTCTACAGACTGTTTGATTTCCTCAATCTTCTTCAGTCGATCCTGGATCATCTGCTGAACTTCTGCCTGTGTCTTTCCCATTTGAATCTGTGATAAATAAACAAATTTGAACAATATCGTTTGAGAATTTCTTTTAATGGAAAAGCAAATAAGGTTAATAATTCTTTCTAAATGTTCCTCACCTTCTTCTCTCCACTCTCCTCCTCTACGGGGACAGTGCTGTGAGTCTTGTGGTCTCCTTCAGTGCAGAACTGACACACACACATCTGGTCATCTCTACAGAACAGCTCCAGGGGTCTCTCATGTTTCTGGCAGATGTAGTCCTCCAGGTTCTCCACAGGGTCCATCAGTTTGTGTTTCTTCAGTTTAGCTGCAGTTTTATGAGGCATCAGATGAGTCTCACAGTAAGAGACTCCACAGTCCAGACAGGACTTTACAGCCTCCAGCTTCTCCTCACTGCAGGACTCACACAGAACCTTTGTAGGTTCAGAGGGACGTTTCTCTGGAGCTCTGCTGGATTTGACCTGAACTGACTTCTTGAACTGAGCAGCCAGTCCAGAGATGAACGTGTTCACAGACAGTTCAGGTCTTGTTGGGAATTCTGTCTTACAGACTGGACACTGGCAGCGTGAACTGCTGTCCCAGCACTCTTTGAGACAGACCCTGCAGAAGTTGTGTCCACATGAAGTGGTGACCGGATCAGTGAACACATCCAGACAGATGGAGCACTGGAGCTGATCTTCAGACAGGAGACTGCTGGAGGAAGCCATGACTGACAGAGGAGACACAGAGACACCGTGAGGGAGATTTGAGACGAAAGAAAACTTAAAACATCTTTCATGACGATTTTTATTCAAAATAACAATGTAAAGAAGAAAAAATAAAGAGATGTGCTCATGACATATGTATTCTAATCAATCACATTAGTCTGACTGATGAGCTTCACGTTCTACCTGTTAATCATGAATCAGTAGCTGAACAAACGATCACAGCTTCTGCTGTAAAACACGGACCAAACTGACAAACCCTGACCGACAGTGACGGACAGAAATGATCTGAACAGCTGGATGTGTTTTCAGTAACAGACAGTAAGAAACTTAGACTCATTACCACTTTCACTTTCTCTCCTTTGGTCTGCTTTTCTGCTTCTTCAGAGTTTATCTGTAGAGTTTCACTGAGTTCCTGGCTGGAGAACCTTCAGACTGGAAACTGTCCTGCTGGAAGAAATGGATTCTGTTTATGAAGTTCCCTTTACTTTCGTTTCTTCTGAGTGACATCACGAGGCCACTCCCGTGCACGCATGGTGATAGTTTGTTGTACTTGCAGGTTTTGGCCAGCAGGTGGCGGATATTCACCAACTCAGTTACAACATCTCAATATGCAGCTTTTGCTCAACACGTCAAACATTTGTGTAGTTAGTTGTTCTGCTGGTCAGCTGGAATAAAAGCATGACTGATGACCCCATTAAAGGCTATTAAAGTTATGTTGTTTGTCTGAGGGTCTTATTTTGATCTAAAATGGACTGAAAGTTAATAGTAAGAGGTTTCAGTAAAACACTGAGAAGCCTTTATCAGTGCGTCCTTGAGCTCTTTAATAAGAAGATATTTTATTTACAGTTTTGAAGAGTCTCATTGTAAAGAACGGCTCATCAGTTCAGCCTACAAATTTACTTCATGTGGAAACGAGCAATTGAACTGTTTTCACTGAAATAAACACTTTGAAGAAGATGCTGCAGTTTTGAAGCTGAATGTTCAGTTCATCTTTTCTTCAGTACTTTTTGAGAAAAAAAAAATCCCAAATCCAGGATTTGGTCCTGCCCCCTCATTCTGTTCTGAGTGAAGCTAAATATATAAAAGAAAAGTTTTCTAACTCTTCATTTTGCTGACGCTCTTATCCAGAGCAACTTACAATTTGATTATTTTACACACGTAGGCCTGTGGAGGTGGTGTTAGGAGTCTTACCCAAGGACTCTCATTGGTATGGTGTAGGGGGCTTACCCAGGTGGGGGATTGAACCTCAGTCTACAGCACAGAAGGCACACTATCCCCACCTTGTCTACAAGGTGTCTACAGTTCTCACTCAGTCAGGATGTGTTAATGAGCCTTTACAGCTCTGCTCAGCTCCACATGCTGAACTGGATCATTCCAGACTGCTTCATCCACCATCTGCTCAGCTCTAACAGCTCTGTTCAGTCCTGTGGGGGCTCTGATGTGTAGGAATAAAGGTACGCAGCTCTGTACAAACACTGGGAGCTTTTCTTTTAGCTCCCATTCAGAGAAAAACAACATTAAACAGAATCTATTCGAACATTACTGAGCTAAAAGCAGCAGCTCCTCGATTCAGCTGTTCACTTCTTTACAGACACAGACAAGAAACGTCTATCAGTGTTTAATCATTTAAACACAGAGCTGAGTTCAGTTAAACCTGCTCTACAAACTTTCCTTCACTCATAATCACAAACTGTCATTAGTCATGTATAACTAAGCACAGCTGTACAGATGTTCCACATAAAGACCATCAAGATGAATCAGGCTGGTGTTTCTGTAAAGATCACTGACATTTCAGCCTGTCAAACACCTCACACAAATACATTATTATTATTATTATTATTATTATTGAGTGCAGTCATGCTGATGATCATTTGGGTCCTCCTCTGGTCAAACTACCTACAAATGATTATATGACTAATATTAAGAGCAGTAGTATTATTAGTAGTAATAGCTAGGAGTCCAAGAGAAACTTCAATGTAGGGTGGGCAGCTAGTCCAAGGCAGGTGGCAGTAGCTGAGGCATGGGCAGATGGTCTGAAGTGCGTAGCAGGAGAGCTCAACCATCAGTGTCTGGCCAGACAGGTGGGTGGTCATTTACTTGGAAAAAGGCAGGGAGATGGAATTAGTTTTGTTCTGTTTGGGTGTGTATAAAACAGGGAATGTGAACATTTCCAGAGTGTGGCTAATGACTCTGGCAGATCTGACTATGACAGCCTAACTAAAAGCGAGAACCAGAAGGAGACACAGACGTGAGAGCACTCTGAAACAGTTTGGCATCCCTCCGCTCCACCGTCCACAAACCTGAGTGAGCGCGTGCGAGCAGCGGGACGACAGCACCAGCGTCTCAGTTTACTATAATTCCCTGTGTCCATGGACCCCTGGATCTGCTGCCTTTATCTAAGGTGGAACAATTAACTACCAAAAGCTAAACTGAACAAGAGAGTTTTCAGCCTAGTCTTAAAGATTGAGACTGTGTCTGAGTCCCGAACAGTTTCTGGAAAATCATTCCAGAGTTGAGGGGCTTTATAAGAAAAAGCTCTTCCCCCAGCTGCAGCTTTATGAATTCTAGGAACTATTAATAAGCCAGCACTCTGTGATCTGAGTAGTCATGATGGCTTGTAATAGGAAATAAGGTCTTGCAGGTACTCAGATGCGAGCCCATGTAGGGCTTTATACGTCAATAAAAGAATTTTATAATCAATACAGAGTTTAACAGGCAGCCAATGAAGTGATGATAGAACTGGTCTGATTTGATCAAATTTTCTAGTTTTAGTGAGGACCCTAGCTGCGGCATTTTGAACTTGTTGAAGTTTGCTTAAATTCCTGCTAGTGCATCCTGGCAGCACTGTGTTATTCTTATCATGGGCAACGTGAGATCGCTGGCTAATAAAATGGACAAGCTAACATCATTAGCCAGGAGTCAGAGGACGTACCAGGAGTGTAGTTTAATGTGCTTTTCAGAGACATGGCTACACCAGGACATTCCAGATGACAACGTTTCCACTGATGGCTTTCAGACTATTCTGGCCGACCGGGGCTGCACAGAGAGCAATAAGTGTAAAGGAGGAGGGCTTGTGGTGCTAGTTTATAACCGCTGGTGTAACCCTGGTCACATTACCATCAAGGAACAAGCCTGTTGCCTGGACATTGAGCTGTTGGCTGTTGGACTCAGGTCATATTATTTAGAGAGGAAGTTCTCACATGTTATTATCATGGCTGTTTATGTCCCCTCCCTCTCCCAACCTGACGCTGGTGTGTGATGTCATTGATTCAACTATAGCGTGTCTCTAAACTCAACACCCGAGTGCCTTTATCACCATATGGGGGGACTTTAACCATGTCGCTACAGCCAAGGCACTACCAAACTTCACTCAGTATGTGGACTGTCCCATCAGAGAGGAAAGAATACTTGACCTGCTGTCCAGTACAGCTGCACCACCCTCCCCCCTCTGGGTAGGTCAGTCCACAACTTGGTGAACCTCGGTCCCTGATGTGTGCAGCTGGTGCAGAGTTAGCCTGTGACCACAGTGGAAACTTACGAGGCACTGCAGGATTGCTTTGGGGCTACTGATTGGCAGGCACTCTGTGAGCCTCATGGAGCGGACATCGATGGGCTCACAGAGTGCATCACGGACTACATTAACTTCTGTGTGGACTCCACTGTCCCAACCAGGAATAATAATGTTACCCAAACAACAAGCCGTGGGTAACAAAGGACATTAAGGCTTTCCTTAACAACAAGAAGAGTTTCTGCACCAACAATCAGTACACTGTGTGCACAATTATTAGGCAAGTCTTACTTTTGAGGATTATTTTTATTAATGACCAGCTACAGTGCTCTCGGTTAATCCAAAATGTTAATAAACCTCAAACATGAATGTTTAAGAAAAATAAAGTGAAGTTTTGGCTTTCTTAGGAGAATATCTATATGTGCACATTTATTGGGCAACTATAATGGTGCAGAATTATTACGCAGCTAAATGAAAAACATTTTCCCATCTCACTTTTTATTTTCATCTGTTTAAGTGAGAATTATAAACAAACAACTCCAAGCTTTCCAATGAACATTTCTGAGAAATAAAAAAAAATTAGTGACCAGTATAGCCACCCTTCTCTTCAATAACAGTGATAAGCCTTCCATTCATGGAGTCGGTCAATTTCTTGATCTGTTGATGATCAACTTTTGGTGCAGCAGCAACCACAGCCTCCCAGACCCTGTTCAGAGAGGTGTCCTGTTTTCCTTCACTGTAAATCTCTCGTTTAAGAATTGCCCACAAGTTCTCAGTTGGGTTCAGGTCAGGTGAGGAAGGGGGCCACGTCATAAGTTTTTCATCTTTAATGCCTTTACTGGCGAGCCATGCAGAGGAGTACTTGGATGCATGTGATGGAGCATGTCCTGCATAAAAATCATTGTCTTTTTGAAAGATGCAGATTCTTCCTGGACCACTGCTTAAAGAAAGTGTCTTCTAAAAACTGGCAGTAGGCTTGGGAGTTGATTTTGAGCCCATATTCAACCCGAAAAGGTCCAACCAGCTCATCTTTAATAATACCAGCCCATACCAGTACCCCACCTCCACCTTGCTGGCGTCTGAGTCGAAGTGGAGCTCTGTCCCGTTACTGATCCAGCCACGGGCCCATCCATCTGGTCCGTCAAGAGTCACTCTCATTTCATCAGTCCATAAAACCTTTGAAAAATCTGTCTTCAGATTCTTCTTGGACCAGTCTAGTCACTTCAGCTTATGTCTTGTTCAGTGGTGGTCGGGTTTCAGCCTCTCTGAGCGCTGAACATCTTGTACTTCTTGATACTCCAGCTAGGTTGCAGTTCTGGAATATGACAGAACTGGAAGGTAATGGGTTCCTGGTAGCTTCACGCTTGATTCTTCTCAAATCCTTGGCAGTTATTTTGCGTCTTTTTTTCTCAGCACGTTTCTTGCGACCCTGTTGACTATTTCCAACAAAACGTTTGATGGCTCTGTGATCACGCCCCAATATCTTAGCAATTTCAAGAGTGCTGCATCCCTCTGAGAGACTTTTGGTCATTTTTAACTTTTCAGAGTCAGTTCAATCTCTTTTTTGGCCCATTTTGCCTAAAGAAAAAAGCTGCCTAATAATTATGCACACCTTGATATAGGGTGTTGACCTCCTTAGGCCACACCCTCCCTCATTACACAGATACACATCACCTGCTATGCTTAAATCCATTAAGCATTCAAGTTTATCCAGCTTGGAGTTAGAAAATAGGCCTAAAAATGATAATATGGTCAAAATGCTCACTTGCCTAATAATTGTGCACACAGTGTATTTCCGTATTTTCGTAATATAATTAGAGAAAGTTTTGCGACATCCACTGAGAAATATCTGACACCCAGCTGGTCAGTCTGTCTACAGAGTCTTGATCATCTGAAGGAATATAAATGTATAACTGGGTGTCGCCAGCACAGCAATGGAAATTTATATTATGTTTCCTAATGACGTCACCTAGAGATAATATACATTACTGCCTGTTCAAACCACAGAACTACTAAAGAAGTGGTTCTCAGCCATGGTCCTAGAGAACCCCCTGACCTTCACATTATAGTGTTCCCTCTGCTCCAACATGTTAAGCAGTCCTTCCTGAGTAAGAAAGGGTGTTTTAGAGCTCTAAAATGAGCAGGGGGTATTCCAGAACCAGGGATGGGAACCAGAACGATTAAAGGAACCACAGAAAAACCTAAAGGAACCACAAAACCACTAAATGAACCTCAGAACCAAGCTGGTTTTCATGGCTGAATATCTCGTATGGGTTTTAAATTCCAGAATAATTCAGGATGCCTGTGTTTTAGTCAGTGCCTCATGACGTATCTGCAATAAGTGAATCATCTCTACGTTTTTTTCTTGTATAAATTGTTGTAGAACTTACTATTAAAACACTTATGATATTTTCATGTGTGCTTTAAGCGACAATGCTTTAATGAGATGATAGAGATCGATCAGAGAATTTCTTTGTTTATTTGAAACAATTTTACCACATAATTACATAAACATTTTTTTACATTTTACAGGCGTATTACAAACTAATATAAAAAGCTCTTTGAGTGTGAAGTGAGGTTTAGGAATCAATCCGTTAGTTTTCTTTGCTGTACTGTTTTTATGAGAGTTTTGCACTGAATTCTGTGTTACTGTTTATCTGAATAGAGACGTTTCTTGTTTACAGCTCCAAACGAATATTTACATTCAGCATATTGTCGCTGTCCAAAGAAAACCATGCATGTCCATTTTTGTCGATTTTCAGTTTTCTACATCATTTCAATACACCAGCTGTCCTTTATGTTGTGCGAAAATTTCATGATGAACGGACCAATCAAAAAGCTCCAAATCACTCAGAACTAAACATATTTTACATTAAATTGTGTGTTTTTGCCCTCTGCTGTAAAGCTGCTATTTTGGAGACTATTCTGTTTTACGTTGAACAGTGAAGATATACAAAAAAAAATCATTAAAATGATTTTTTTATAAGACCCTAAATTCCTTTTTCATTTCATTAAAAGGAGATCTGTGATAAAAAGGCCAAGTCCTACTTTAGCTATTCTCAGTACCACAGCACACATTTTTCTGTCATAATAAAATGAGTTTATAGGTCAAATAAACTAATTTCTAATGCATAACAGGGCAGATGATCAGTGGTGCTGAGCTTTAATCTCTATTATTGTCAGAGGGACTGATGTATGGATAGGGTTACCAGTGAAAGACTGACCAGTGAAAGATTAGATACAAGAACAGGCCTAAGCATCACAGAAGGAGATCAGACCCTTAATGATGCTTCACAATTACCTCTAATAATGGCTGTGTATATATGACTTAGTCCTTTACTAACATGTATGCTTCATTATATCCTGACTTGTTAAGAATTTGTCTATCCACTAATTCATTTTGATTAAGGCATTAGTTAAATATTCATGTTTGCTTATTTGTTGACCAGTATTGTAAAGTGTTACCAACAATTACATTTAAAAAAAAACATCTTTACACTCATTTACTTGTTTGTACAAAGATTCCAGACACATTTCCCAGGTTATGTTGATTTTTAACACAATAAGGGGAAGGTCTGCACTGAATAGAAAACCCATATAATTGGGGTTTTGGGAATTGGGCAGCTGGGGTACAGTGTGAGGTAGTGATGTCATGGGTTTTAGCTCTGAGCTGAGGAGTCAGAGAAGTCAAAGCACAAACCACATCTGAACACCTGTAACTTCACACAGACACGATTAAAGCTGCAGAACTGAGTGAAACACTTTTCTAAACACTGTAAACGTCCTCATGTTTATCTGTCCGACTCTCAGCAGCTTCACTGCACTGATAAGAAGTGCATTAGTGTATTTGATTTCCCGTTCCAAACCACAGAACTGTTCAAAGAACCAAAGAACCGCTAAAAGAAACCCAAAGGAACTTCAAACCCACTAAAGGAACCACAGAACCAGGCTGAAACTCAGAGTTCAAGATATGGGTTTTAATATTCAAAAAATGTGTGTACAGGTTTTTATCCACAGTCCAAAACTAGACACTGTGTCCAACAGCTGGAGGAAACACCATCATCTCCCAGTCTCAGAACCTTTAAGTAGAACTGCACAGCTGAAGACTGGAAACATGGAGGAGACTCCAGAGAAAGTTCTAGTCTAACAGAATCAGCAGAACTTCTCAGGATGACTGTTTTTAACTCAGAGCTTCGTGATGTAACTGTGAGCAGTAAATAATTCAACATTTTCAAACTTAATTAGTCATATCTGATGATTTATTGATCTTGATGCTTTAATCTGTTACAAAGTAGGTTTTGACAAGAAAATGATTTCCTTGTTCTTTGAAGATCAAGACCGTGTGAAAATCAGTTCAAGACATTTAATTAAATGTAAAAAAAATATTTCAGCAATTTTAGTGAGTTTTTGCCATTTAGGGTACATTTCTGAAATGTTTGCTGGAAAAGAATTTCCTTTACTTCGTCTTTACTCAGGCTTTGGTATATGATACTTCAAATGTCAGAGTGCAAGTTTTTCTCAAATAAAAAGGTTTTAATGAAGAAAAAGAACCTCATTTATGATGTTCAACAGGTGTGATGATCAGCGGTGCTGAGTTTTTACCTCTTTCGTTGAGGCAAGGACAGAATAACGGATAGAGTTTCTCAGTAAAAGACTGACCAGTGAAAGAGTAGATATGAGACCTGGACTCAACATCATAGAAGGAGACCAGACCCTCCTCATAATCCACAAACACCCCCACCTTCTGGGGAGCCTGTTTCAAGGAGAGGGAGACAGGGAGAGACTCTGCTGCTGTATATTCAGTCTGATTTCTCAGCCACACAGCCCAGTATCCATTTTCAGGTCTCAGTAAAATCTGTCCCTTCCTGTAACAGGACTCTGTGACCACTCCTAAATCCCACTTAGTCTTCTCTCTAACCTGAACCTCATAGTAAAACCTCCCTGAGGAGAACCCCTCCTTTCCCAGCACACAGGGACAACGATCAAACCTCTCTGGTTTATTAGGGAGATTCTGTCGTTTGTCTCCAACTCTCACTTGTTTTCTATCATCAGACAGGATGAGGAAGGGATGAGCTGAATCAGGATCCAGAGTCACGTCCACTGAGAGAGAAATAACAACATTTAAGGCAACAGAATCCTACATGTTTACTCTTATACACAGTCATGTGCAAAAGTTTGGCTGTAAATAAGTTAACATATTCTCTATAGGGAACACACTTCTGCACATTTTAATACACAATTACAGAACTGTGCAACTCAACACACTGAAAAAAATAAAACACGGCACATTTTGTCTTTTATTTTTTTTCCCGAAATATTAAGCTCAAAAAAAAATAGAAAATGTACACTAATATTAGCAGAAAATGCCATATCAATCTGTTCTCTGTAGAAGACGTGTTCACTTATTTTCACTTAGAAAATCAACAAAACACAATCATTCTATATTAATTTTACTAGAACTGTTTGTACTGGACTGTATCATGTGATCAGTGAGCACTCACCTGCATACTGTTCAATTCTGTTCAGTTCTGTTTGGAAGAGAACAATCGACAATAACGTTTAGCGTTATGATTCAAACCTTACTTAATTAAATACCAGCATTTCAATATGATGACCAAGTAACAAAGTGTAGTAATATATATGGATGGGTGTATTAATAGATAAAACATTATAATTCAGTGTCTAAAGACTTCATTTACTAAACATTCCTTTTCAGATCAGGACCTTAATGACATCCTAAACTCTCTTTTTCATTGAACATCAAAATGATTTACTGATCAGTAAAATACTCACCACTCTCATGAATCTTCTCCATCTCCTTACTGAGCTCTTCCTGAAGCTGAGTCAGAGCTCTCCTCAGAGGCTCCACCTTCAGATGAGAGTTAATCCTGACCTCAGTCCAGTTCTTGGTGGGTGGAGGGCTGCAGAGGGACGGGTAAACCTACAGTCCAGCAGGAGAGAGGAGAAACCCCTCAGCATGGGCAGCGCTGTCCTGTGATGGACTGCATTACTATGGAGAAACAGAGGAACTCTGACCTGTAGGAGGTGGAGGTGGTCCTCAGTGTGGGAGAGCTGCTCCAGCTCAGTGTCTCTCCTCTTTAGGTCACTGACCTCCTGCTCCAGCTCTTTAATGAACTCTTCAGCCTGCATGTCTGCTGCTTTCTGCTTCTCCTCCATCACCTCAAGCAGCTCCGCCTGGCTTCTCTCAATGCAGCGCAGCAGAGCTCTGAAGACCTCCACACTGTCTGCTTTCTCCTTCTCTGTGCTTTTCTAACAGGAGACAATAATAGTAATAACACTATTAATAAAGAAGTGCTCAAAAAGTTTTACAGAGAAAGAATATACATTTTATCATAAAGGAACAACAGAGAATAATAAAGGAAGCAAAACTTTTATACAAGTAATAAAATTAAAACCAGGAATTTTAATCCACAAGTACCTAAATAAAACATGACAGTGAAAAAATATTAAATGGTAGTGCAAATTTAAAAACTTTTAAGCTTCAGTGGTGCTTGAAAGTTTGTGAAACCTTTAGAATTTTCTATATTTCTGCCTAAATTTGACCTAAACCTTAATTTTCACGCTCCTAAAAACAGACAAAGAGAACCAAACTAAGCAAATGAGACAAAAATATTAGACTTGGTCATTTATTTATTATCCAATATTATGTGTCTGTGAGTGAAAAAGGTATGTGAACCTTTGCGTTCTGTATCTGGTTGGACCCTCTTGTGTAGCAATAACAGCAACTAAACGTTTCAGGTAACTGTTGATTAGTTCTGCACATCAGCTTCCTATTTTATAATTTGCTACTATAATTCAGAGTTCATTGTTCTTTCAATGATGGTAAGCTGTCCTGGCCCAGATGCAGCAAAACAGGCCTAAACCATGATACTACCACCACCATGTTTCACAGATGGGATAAGGTTTTTGCTGGAATTCCGTGCTTTTACACAAGTTTTTTTCCGTTCTCCATACTTTATGCTTCTTATTTAAACCAAAAAGATCTAATTGGACATTCTGAATTGCCCCTGTGTGTGTGTTTGAATGTGTCTGTCTGTATTCAGTGCAATGGACTGGTGACCTGTCAAAGATTTTGCCTGCCTTCTTCCTAATGACTGCTGGGAATGGCTCCTGCTCCCCATGTAACCATGACAAATACATGTCTTATATAGTGTGTGTTTAATTTGGCTCTCTTTATCTACTGTTAGGACTTGTGTAACAATGGATACTTGACGAATGTCTTGTGGGAGGGAATTCCACTGTTTTGAAGTAGACAGTTAAACATTTTGACATATTACAAAGTCATTCATTCAACTTATTATACTAGCTAACCAGTAACCAGCTGATCAACAGGTGCAATAGAAATATCATCAACAAAGCCATGGAGTTGACTCCATATTCACTCATAATATAGTTGAATAGAAGCATGTAAAAGGAAAATAAAAGTGGCACCAGAATAAAGCCCTGAGGCACTCCACAAAAAATTGTCACACATTCCATTTGTTAAATTTGTCAAGAGAACCAAAACACTGTCAGTTTTATCTGTGTAAAAGCACTTCAGAACATTTTTAAAAAATCCAGTCTAGCATGGAGCAATATGAACTATATGGATTTACACTGTCATTTGCAGCATGTTTAAGAGAACAAGCACTGATACTGTGTTCTCATCAATATTCATACATCACTGGCAACTTTCACCAAAACTGTTTCTGTGTTACGACCAGACTAAAAAAAAAAACCTGTCTGAGTCTGAGAAAGACGTTGTTAAAACTCAGGTAAGACTCACTTTATTGAGCTCTACAGACTGTTTGATTTCCTCAATCTTCTTCAGTCGGTCCTGGATCATCTGCTGAACTTCAGCCTGTGTCTTTCCCAGCTGAGTCTATAAAAAAGGACAAAATATAACAAAACCACTCATTCATTTAAACCCAAACACAACAGAACAGAGGGAACATTTCTCTAAATGTTCCTCACCTTCTTCTCTCCACTCTCCTCCTCTATGGGAACAGTGCTGTGAGTCTTGTGGTCTCCTTCAGTGCAGAACTGACACACACACGTGTGGTCGTCTCTACAGAACAACTCCAGGGGTCTCTCATGTTTCTGGCAGATGTAGTTCTCCAGGTTCTCCACAGGGTCTATCAGTTTGTGCTTCCTGAATGAAGCGATTCTCTCATGAGGATCCAGATGAGTCTTGCAGTAGGAGGCCATGCAGATCAGGCAGGACTTCATAGCTGCACTTTTCCTTTCAAAGCAGACATCGCAGAGCAACTGAGATTTGTCAGGTTTCTCTAGAGCTCTGCTGGATTTGAGCTGAACTGACTTCTTGAACTGAGCAGCCAGTCCAGAGATGAAGGTGTTCACGCGCAGCTCAGGCCTTTTGGAGAATTCCTCTTTACAGACTGGACACTGGCAGCGTGAACTGCTGTCCCAGTACTCTTTGAGACAGACCCTGCAGAAGTTGTGTCCACATGAAGTGGTGACCGGATCAGTGAACACATCCAGACAGATGGAGCACTGGAGCTCATCTTCAGACAGGAGACTACTGGAGGAAGCCATGACTGACAGAGGAGACACAGAGACACCATGAGGGAGATTTGAGTCCAAAGAAAAAATGCATATAAACTGTTTTTTTAATGTTTCTCTATGTAAACATAAAGGACGTTTTAGGAAATGTACTCATCTTAAATCAGTCACATTCATCTGACTGATGAGCTTCACATCCTACCTGTCAATCATGAATCTGTAGCTGAACAAACGATCACAGCTTCTGCTGTAAAACACGGACCAAACTGACAAACCCTGACCGACAGTGACGGACAGAAATGATCTGAACAGCTGGATGTGTTTTCAGTAACAGACAGTAAGAAACTTAGACTCATTACCACTTTCACTTTCTCTCCTTTGGTCTGCTTTTCTGCTTCTTCAGAGTTTATCTGTAGAGGTTCACTGAGTTCCTGGCTGGAGAACTTTCAAGCTGGAACCTGTGTCCTGCTGGAAGAACTGACTTCTGTTTATGAAGCTCCCCTTACTTTCGTTTCTCCTGAGTGACATCATGAAGCCACTCCCATGTATGCATGGTGATGGTTTGTTGTACTTGCAGGTTTTGGCCAGTAGGTGGCGGATATTCACCAATTGAATTACAGCATCTCAATATGCAGCTTTTGCTCAACACATCAAACAGTTGTGTAGTAAGTTGTGCAGCTGGTCAGCTGGAATAAAAGCATAACTGATGACCCCATTAAAGGCTATTAAAGTTCACTTCTTTACAGACACAGACAAGAAACGTCTATCAGTGTTTAATCATTTAAACACAGAGCTGAGTTCAGTTAAACCTGCTCTACAAACTTTCCTTCACTCATAATCACAAACTGTCATTAGTCATATATAACAACACAGCTGTACAGATGTTCCACATAAAGACCATCAAGATGAATCAGGCTGGTGTTTCTGTAAAGATCAGGGACATTTCAGCCCGTCAAACACCTCACACAAATACATTATTATTATTATTATTATTATTATTGTGTGCAGTCATGCTGATTCTGACTCCTGATGATCATTTGGGTCTTCATGCATTCCTGTTTCCTCTGCTTGTATCCATCCATACTGTTGCTCACAGTTCTCTTCCCTCCATCATCTTCATCTTTTCCCAGCATATCCATCCTTTCCAATGACCTGTTTCTTCTCCAAAATAAATATTATATCCAAAATAGGAGATCATCAGTGTGGCATCTGGGCTTTGAGTGAGAAGTGAAGCTGTATTTGGTTGAGAATCACTGGTTTGTTTTCTTTGCTGGACAGTTTTTCCACTGGACTCTTCTTGCTTACAGCCCCACTAAACACTGAGTTATTGCAGCCTTATCCACCAGCAGAGGGCGCCATACACTAACATCTAATGATTCCAATGTGATCAAACTCCTTCTGACATTCTGCACTTTAATGTCATCAATGTTTAATTTTATTAAAATATGTGTAATAAACACTATTATAACAATGTATTGCCAACTTACAACACCCTTGTCCAAGTTTAGTGAAGCTGAGTTTCATTGTTTTTTTAAATAATGTTACTTTAGTTATTTATTTAATGAAAAACTTGTTTTTATGCACAGTTTGAAATGATTTTGTGACATAAAAAGGTTTTATTAGAGAAAATCACCTCATTTCTGATGTTTAACAGGTGTGATGATCAGCGGCGCTGAGTTATTATCTCCAACATTGTCAGAGGGGCTGAAATATTGATAGAGTTTCTCAGTGAAAGACTGACCAGTGAAAGAGTAGATACCCAGCTGGCATTTTAACGTTGAATCGACGTCGAATCAACATCAAATGTTATGGTTGAATCAACGTTGGATTTGGTGTTGATTTTGAAAAGTGAATCAACGTTGATATGCCAACGTTGTTTCAACGTCATACATTCAACCTTGAACAAAACCACAAAAGTCACGTTCATGATGCTCAAAATTGCATGGGAGAGAGGAAAAAACAACTGTATGCCACAATGAAAAAAGAACAATTTCATTATTTTTATTCTCTCTGTAAATTTCTTCTCTGAGAACATGGAACAGCAGGACTACAAACAAAATGTCCAGCAATTACAGGGTATCGAAGAACTTGCATCAGGCTGAGTATAAAGAATGTCAAAGATAAATCTTACTTCTTGCGGCCACCACCACCCCAACCTCTCCGGTGCATACTTGAGATATTTAGCCATCGTGTCCATTGCCTCCTGTTGTGTGATTGTGTGTGTGCTGAGAACAGTGTCTAAAGAGGAAAAGCAAACAGCAGGTTAGTTTATAGTCAAATACTGTACATCCTGTGTACAGTGCTAACATTTTTTTAAAAACTGTACATTGTTATTCCATTAGGATCTTTTTTTAGATCATAAGTTGCACGTCAAAAGTTTCTCAAACCAGAAAATGACTTTAGTTCTCTGCTCATCTTTTAATATCACGCTGGAGTCATATTCTGGCACCGGGTGCAACCTGTGCCTTTTACATGACTTAAGAAGGGCTGGAAGATTAAAAGGAAGCCGGCAGCTATGAGGCTAACTTCATACCCCTGGCGCGCTGTCCATGGTGCGGAACCTATACATACATAAATGCACTCACAGCTTCAGTGTTTAAAAATATCTGTTTAATAAATAAATACATTCCTCACGATACAAATGAAAATTTAAGTGACTTGAAAGATAAAAATATAATTGTTCTGTGGTGCTTTAAGCTGCACGCTCCTCTCTGTTATGTGTGCAGTAAATAATAAATTATCTTCACAACACCTGGCCAGGATAGCTAACCAGCTAACATTACTGGGCTAACATGTGTAATTAATAAAATTATGCCCCTCAGGTAACTGACTTACCTTAAAATTAACTCTCCCGACATGCTCCATTCACTCTGTACAGTCTGGCGAGATTCTCACCGCCGGGTCTGGTGAAATAGAAAAAATGCCTTGATATTAATAGATGATATACTGCACATATATGCACGAAGAAAAATTCAAAAGGACATACATATACATTTATATTTCACGCCCAAACTATGAAGCAAAAGCACAATAACTTCACACACAAAACAGCAGCACTTACCAGTTTAACTCATTTCAGTCAACTGAACAAATGTAATCAGCAAATAACCACTCGTTTTCAATTCATGTACCATCTTGTTGTCCAGCCTCAGTGCCATCCATCCCACAGACATATACAAATAGACGCCTCATGGACCGACACCGCCTATTGGCCATAAAATATTTGCATACACCTCAGAAAGTATGTAGCTGCACTCCTGTACACACACACACACACACACACACACACACACACACATATATATATATATATATATATATATATACTCCAGGGTAGTTGATTCTGCGATGTGGTGCAGCCTATTATAAATGGTAAAATAACCGATATTATTGTTCAGTCTTCTTGTGAAAGGTAATCCCACGCGATCTGCTTTCGACACTGCGCAGATTATAGTAACCGTAAACATTATTGCTCTCTGAGTTGGTCTGGTGGAGCCTTCAGTGAGGAGACCCATCCGATATGGGGCGACACTGCGCTCCAGCCCGGAATGAGGCGTCTATGTCTACATGTCTATGATCTGTCCCCTCTCTGCACACGCAGGGCCACGGATTTAAAACACGGCGCCTCGGCTATAATACCACCATTACATGCTCTGTAATTCTACACACATGGACTACAAAAAAACATGAAAAAACAGTTTAGTGGTCCACTTTGGCTTCCTATGAGAAACTACATTAGCAACCACACCTAAAACACAACGTTACTGAAGTCAGCGCTACATCTAAACCTGTAAAAATATCGAATTTTCATCCACGCGTTTCTCATTTTTGCTCATGCTAGCTAGTCAGGCGTCCTCACAACACCTAGCCAGGATAGCTAACCAGCTAGCGTGACTGGGGTCGCCTGTTTAATAACTCTGTGTGTTATTAATAATATTATGCTCCTCGGGTTTTGACTAAACTCTGACTCTGCTCACCTTAGCTAAACTTTAAAAGATGCCAAGTGAGCGAAACAGCCGAACTCTCCCAGCGACGTCACACCAACGGCTATAAAACGGCGCCAAGCAGCCCGGGCGTCACTGTATAAAGTCTCGCGAGATTATCTCTCCGCCGGGTCTGGTGGAACAGAAAAACGCCTTGATATTAATATATGATGCGCTATAATACCGCGAATATTATGTAGGAAGAAAAATAAAAAGGGACAAACATAAACCTTTACATTTCACGCCCTCCGCCGGCATCACTGACGACTCCCAGAATCCCTCGAGTGATCACATGACGCTATGCCTGATTTCACTCCTGCTCTATTTAAACTTCTTCATTTGTCATTGCGACGTTTTGTTTCTGCCTCAAAACCTTCCGAGCGGTTTCATTGCCTGATGTTATCTCCCTGGTTAGTACCTGCCTGTTTTTGACGACGTTTTGGACGAATGAATGAATTAATAATAATAATAGTAATAATAATAATAATAATAATACAAATAAATACCTCTTTCAAAATCCATTGCCAAAGAGTTGTTTGTACATTTTTCATCCTTGCATCCAGCCGTTTTTTTCAATGTGTTTTTTTTAACTTGAAATGGCAATACAAAGGCAGGTTGAAGATATTATGTTGATTCAACGTTAATAGTTCAACGTTTGCATAATCATTTAACATTAAATGTTGTTTTAATATTGTTTCAGCGTTGAAGCAATAACAGACATTATTTCAACCACATTTCAACGTTGAAGGTCGGTCGTGTGCCAGCTGGGTATGAGACCTGGACTCAACATCATAGAAGGAGACCAGACCCTCCTCATAATCCACAAACACCCCCACCTTCTGGGGAGCCTGTTTCAGGGACAGGGGAACACGAGGAGAGTCCAGAGCTTTATATTCAGTCTCATTTCTCAGCCACACAGTCCAGTATCCATCCTCAGGACTCAGTGTAATCTGTCCCTTCCTGTTACTGGACTCTGTGGTCAGTCCTAATGTCCACTCAGTCTTCCCTCTGACCTGAGCCTCATAGTAAAATCTCCCCTTCTTTGACAGAACACAGACACAGCGATGAAACCTCTCTGGGTTTTTAGGGCGATTCTGTTGTTTGTCTCCACATGTGACCTGTTTCCCGTCATCAGACAGGACGAGTTTAGGATGAGCTGAATCAGGATCCAGAGTCACATCCACTGAGAGAGAAACACACAATTTAAAGCCATTTAGCCAAAAAGGGTTCTTTTATTGTTACAAGCTTTACATTATAACAATAGCAGAACCCTTTTCGGTGCTGTATAGAACCCTTTTCAAAAAAGAACCATCTACAGCACTTTCTCCATCAATCTGAAGAACCCTTTTATGAGGCACAGAACCATTTAATCAGGCAAAGGTTTCTTTCAGTGTTCAAGGTTTTTTAGAGAATCATTTTCTTTACTGAAGAACCTCAAATAACAATCTTTTCTTTAAGAACGTAGTTCCTTTACTTAATTACAAGTTCTCTCATTTTGATTCATGCACTTTAAACTTTTGATGATTAGCTGTGATGAAATTAGCCACGACCAAGTGAGAGCCCCTCTAAAACCTGTCGTAGATTTTTCTAGTCTCTTTTATCATCCTGAGCGTAATCCATGACACAAGCTAGACAGCAAAATGTGACTGTTAGCTCACATTCGTTCCTCAAAATGAAACATCCGAAACATCCTTGCGTGTAGTTTAGTCAGAGATGCGCTCGATGCACAAAATCTATTCAGTGAAACCTCGTCAAGTCCTTGAACCTCAAGACATTAACTCAGGAGCAGTCAGATGATCTGGAGGGCTTTCCAGCAGGCCAGTCCAACCTTGTATTTGGAGCACCAGAAACGAGACGTATGAGACGAGAAGTCGTCATGCATAATTAACATTACTGTTGTTTGCTTCAGTTAATGAGGTCCTTTTTAAACACGTTTAGGGGCTTTTAGGGGCTTTTCATCCATGCTACCTTACACTACATCCATGGGTTAACTACAGACTTATTGTCGGTCAGGCAATGTTGATGAGAGCTCCTCAACTCTGCCTTCAACTATGAGCTTCAATCTTCATGGACGGGTTTAGGAATTTCACTCTCAGCTTGTTCCCACCCTAATAAATCTACATTCCCACTCTCACTCAGCCTGAAAAAAGGCTCAGTGTCAGTCTCATGGTACCGGATCTGTGATTCCTCTGTTGGAATGTGTTTTATTTTCTTCTGTTTTGTTCTTTGATCGACACGAAGATTCCCGACACCACAATAAACATATTAACAGAGCTGACTAGCCTGTGGATGCCCATATCTACCAGATCAGGCAAAATAAAGGAAAGCAGGTTGGAATAAAGAACTTTATTCCACTGTCCACTATCCAGAGTCAGACTCTGACCAGACCTGCTGAAGTGATGCTCTTTCTCCAGTGTGACACCATCACATAGACGAAGGAAGGCTTTGATTGGCTTTGCTGCACTGTCTGGGTCCGTGTAGCTTCTGTTCATTTGGTTTTTATTTCAAAATCCAGTTTTGGGACAAAAATGAAATCTCGTTTTTCATTCTGTTATTGTTATCCGAAAAACAAGAAACAGCTTCATTATACAGCTTCACAGACTGATGGTAAAATCAAACAAACAGCAATGGAATCAAGGGTTGATTTTAACTGGGTGCAGAGTGCAGAGTGCAGGAGCTCAGAAATCAGGCTGTCGCGGTTAAAATGATCGAGCGTGAGCGTTGAGAAGGTCAGTCTAGATCTGGCATTATGGAGGCTATATAACGTTTTCTATGTGTTTGTTGATGTTCTATTAGTGGAGAGAGTGGAGGTGACTTTCGTCGCTAACTGGCTGCCCTGTATGAGCCTTTTCTGCAGGTGTCAGTAAAGAGCGCTTCTCTAGCAGAACGACAGGCTCTCCTGAGTCTCCCTCACCACCAGAATACAGTGCTGGTCATTATGACTGAAAGACAGAATGTAATCTAGTGTCCATCTGCCTGTGTGATGCGCGCACACATAGGGGAGTCCGGCACAACACCGACAGAAAACTCTGTGAACTTGGGCACGTCAGCCGCTGATCTTAGGAGCACGAAGTCCCCGTCAAATGGGGGCAGTTCAGTTTCGTCCCTATATTGTTTCTGAAGCTCAGAGTTTAAGATTTGGTTTTTAATATTAAAAAAATGTGTGTACAGTGTTTTTATCCACAGTCCAAAACTAGACACTGTGTCCAACAGCTGGAGGAAACACCATCATCTCCCAGTCTCAGAAGCTTTAAGTAGAACTGCACAGCTGAAGACTGGAAACATGGAGGAGACTCCAGAGAAAGTTCTAGTCGGACAGAATCAGCAGAACTTCTCATGATGACTGTGTTTAACTCAGAGCTTCTGTGAGCAGTAAATAATTCAAAATTTTCAAACTTAATTAGTCACATGTGATGATTTATTGATCTTGATGCTTTAATCTGTTACAAATTAGGTTTTGACAAGAAAATGATTTCCTTGTTCTTTGAAGATCAAGACAGGGTGAAAATCAGTTCAAGACATTTAATTAAATGTAAAAAAAATATTTCAGCAATTTTTAGTGAATTTTTGCCATTTAGGGTACATTTCTGAAAAGTTTGCTGGAAAAGAATTTCCTTTACTTCGTCTTTACTCAGGCTTTGGTATATGATACTTCAAATGTCAGAGTTCAAGTTTTTCTCAAATAAAAAGGTTTTAATGAAGAAAAAGAACCTGTTTAACTCAGAGCCTCATGATGGACCTGAAAGTAATGAATAATTTCATATTTTCAAACTTCTTAAGACGTGTTTTCTGATGATTTAATGGAAACTTCACACACTTATGCTTCAAACAGTTCGAAATGAATATGAACTACATGTACAGTCTGCTTGTGCTGAGGAAAACGTCTTCTTCTGTCAGAAAACCAGTTTAAGTTTGCTAATTAATTATTTACATGATTCATTTTATTATTTTTTCTTGTATTTAGAGCACATTTCTGAAATATATTGCTTTGAAATATGACATCTCAAAGGTCAGAGTGCGAACTTCATTTCTGATGTTTAACAGGTGTGATGATCAGCGGTGCTGAGTTTTTACCTTCATCATTAATACAGGGGTTAAAGTACAGATAGAGTTTCTCAGTGAAAGACTGACCAGTGAAAGAGTAGATATGAGACCTGGACTCAACATCATAGAAGGAGACCAGACCCTCCTCATAATCCACAAACACTCCCACCTTCTGGGGAGCCTGTTTCAGGGAGAGGGGAACAGAAGGAGAGTCCAGAGCCTCATATTCAGTCTCATTTCTCAGCCACACAGTCCAGTATCCATCCTCAGGACTCAGTGTAATCTCCCCCTTCCTGTTACTGGACTCTGTGGCCACTCCTAATGTCCACTTAGTCTTCCCGCTGACCTGAACCTCATAGTAAAACCTCGCTGAGGAGAACCCCTCCTTTCCCAGCACACACAAACTGCAATCAAACCTCTCTGGTTTATCAGGGAGATTCTGTCGTTTGTCTCCGTGTCTCACTTGTTTTCTATCATCAGACAGGATGAGTTTAGGATGAGCTGAATCAGGATCCAGAGTCACGTCCACTGAGAGAGAAATAACAACATTTAAGGCAACAGAATCCTACATGTTTACTCTTATACACAGTCATGTGCAAAAGTTTGGCTGTAAATAAGTTAACATATTCTCTATAGGGAACACACTTCTGCACATTTTAATACACAATTACAGAACTGTGCAACTCAACACACTGAAAAAAATAAAACACGGCACATTTTGTCCTTTATTTTTTTTTCCGAAATATTAAGCTCAACAAAAAATAGAAAATGTACACTAATATTAGCAGAAAATGCCATATCAATCTGTTCTCTGTAGAAGACGTGTTCACTTATTTTCACTTAGAAAATCAACAAAACACAATCATTCTATATTAATTTTACTAAAACTGTTTGTACTGGACTGTATCATGTGATCAGTGAGCACTCACCTGCATACTGTTCAATTCTGTTCAGTTCTGTTTGGAAGAGAACAATCGACAATAACGTTTAGCGTTATGATTCAAACCTTACTTAATTAAATACCAGCATTTCAATATGATGACCAAGTAACAAAGTGTAGTAATATATATGGATGGGTGTATTAATAGATAAAACATTATAATTCAGTGTCTAAAGACTTCATTTACTAAACATTCCTTTTCAGATCAGGACCTTAATGACATCCTAAACTCTCTTTTTCATTGAACATCAAAATGACTTACTGATCAGTAAAATACTCACCACTCTCATCAAGCTTCTCCATCTCCTTACTGAGGTCTTCCTGAAGCTGAGTCAGAGCTCTCCTCAGAGGCTCCACCTTCAGAGGAGTGTTAATCCTGACCTCAGTCCAGTTCTTGGTGGGTGGAGGGCTGCAGAGGGACGGGTAAACCTACAGTCCAGCAGGAGAGAGGAGAAACCCCTCAGCATGGGCAGCGCTGTCCTGTGATGGACTGCATTACTATGAAGAAACAGAGGGACTCTGACCTGTAGGAGGTGGAGGTGGTCCTCAGTGTGGGAGAGCTGCTCCAGCTCAGTGTCTCTCCTCTTTAGCTCAGTGATTTCCTGCTCCAGCTCTTTAATGAACTCTACAGCCTGCCTCTCTGCTGCTTTCTGCTTCTCCTCCATCACCTCAAGCAGCTCCGCCTGGCTTCTCTCAATGCAGCGCAGCAGAGCTCTGAAGACCTCCACACTGTCTGCTTTCTCCTTCTCTGAGCTTTTCTAACAGGAGACAATATTAGTAATAACACTATTAATAAAGAAGTGCTCAAAATGCTTTACAGAGAAAGAATATACATTTCATCCTAAAAGAACAACAGAGAATAATAAAGGAAGCAAAACCTTTACACAAGTAATAAAATTAATGAGTAAAACCAGGAATTTTAATCCACAAGTACCTAAATAAAACATGACAGTGAAAAAATATTAAATGGTAGTGCAAATTTAAAAAGTACAGCAGTAGTTTTAAGCTTCAGTGGTGCTTGAAAGTTTGTGAACCCTTTAGAATTTTCTATATTTCTGCCTAAAGTTGACCTAAAACTTCATTTTCACGCAAGTCCTAAAAACAGACAAGGAGAACCAAACTAAGCAAATGAGACAAAAAAGACTTGGTCATTTATTTATTATCCAATATTATGTGTCTGTGAGTGGAAAAGGTATGTGAACCTTCGCGTTCAGTATCTGGTTGGACCCTCTTGTGTAGCAATAACAGCAACTAAATGTTTCCGGTAACTGTTGATTAGTTCTGCACATCAGCTTCCTATTTTATAATTTGCTACTATAATTCAGAGTTCATTGTTCTTTCAATGATGGTAAGCTGTCCTGGCCCAGATGCAGCAAAACATGCCTAAACCATGATACTACCACCACCATGTTTCACAGATGGGATAAGGTTTTTGCTGGAATTCAGTGCTTTTACACAAGTTTTTTCCCTTCTCCATACTTTACGCTTCTCATTTAAACCAAAAAGATGTAATTGGACATTCTGAATTGCCCCTGTGTCTGCAGTGCATTGGACTGGGGCCCTGTCAAAGATTTTGCCTGCCTTCTTCCTAATGACTGCTGGGAATGGTTCCTGCTTCCCATGTAACCATGACAAACACATGTCTTATATAGTGTGTGTTTAATTTGGCTCTCTTTATCTACTGTTAGGACTTGTGTAAAAATCTGATGAAGCTTTAGGTCAAATTTATGCAGAAATACAGAAAATACCAAAGGATTCACAAACTTTCACACACCTTTGTACACTTTTTTATAGTAACAATGGATACTTGACGAATGTCTTGTGGGAGGGAATTCCACAGTTTTGAAGTAGACAGTTAAACATTTTGACATATTACAAAGTCATTCATTCAACTTATTATACTAGCTAACCAGTAACCAGTTGATCAACAGGTGCAATAGAAATATCATCAACAAAGCCATGGAGTTGACATCATATTCACTCATAATATAGTTGAATAGAAGCATGTAAAAGGAAAATAAAAGTGGCACCAGAATAAAGCCCTGAGGCACTCCACAAAACATGTCACACATTCCATTTGTTAAATTTGTCAAGAGAACCAAAACACTGTCTGTCAGGTTTATCTGTGTAAAAGCACTTCAGAACATTTTTAAAAAATCCAGTCTAGCATGGAGCAGTATGAACTATATGGATTTACACTGTCATTTGCAGCATGTTTAAGAGAACAAGCACTGATACTGTGTTCTCATCAATATTCATACATCACTGGCAACTTTCACCAAAACTGTTTCTTTGTTACAACCAGACATAAATCCTGTCTGAGTCTGAGAAAGACGTTGTTAAAACTCAGGTAAGACTCACTTTATTGAGCTCTACAGACTGTTTGATTTCCTCAATCTTCTTCAGTCGGTCCTGGATCATCTGCTGAATTTCAGCCTGTGTGTTTCCCAGCTGAGTCTATAAAAAAGGACAAAATATAACAAAACCACTCATTCATTTAAACCCAAACACAACAGAACAGAGGGAACATTTCTCTAAATGTTCCTCACCTTCTTCTCTCCACTCTCCTCCTCTATAGGAACAGTGCTGTGAGTCTTGTGGTCTGTCTCAGTGCAGAACTGACACACACACGTCTGGTCGTCTCTACAGAAGAGCTCCACGGGTCTCTCATGTTTCTGGCAGATGTAGTTCTCCAGGTTCTCCACAGGGTCCATCAGTTTGTGTTTCCTGAATGAAACGATTCTCTCATGAGGATCCAGATGAGTCTTGCAGTAAGAGGCCATGCAGAACAGGCAGGACTTCAGAGCTGCACTTCTCTTTTCACAGCAGACATCGCAGAGCACCTGACATTTGTCAGGTTTCTCTGGAGCTCTGCTGGATTTGACCTGAACTGTCTTCTTGAACTGAGCAGCCAGTCCAGAGATGAACGTGTTCACAGACAGTTCAGGTCTTGTTGGAAATTCAGTCTTACAGACTGGACACTGGCAGTGTGAACTGCTGTCCCAGCACTCTTTGAGACAGACCCTGCAGAAGTTGTGTCCACATGAAGTGGTGACCGGATCAGTGAACACATCCAGACAGATGGAGCACTGGAGCTGATCTTCAGACAGGAGACTGCTGGAGGAAGCCATGACTGACAGAGGAGATGACAATTCATGACAATTCTTAGTGGTTTAATAAACACTACTGTGTATTTCTTTTAACTGGATGTCAACAGAAAAAGACTTGTTCTCATGAAATGTGGATCTTCAATCAGTCACATTAATCTGACTGATGAGCTTCACATTCTACCCGTCAATCATGAATCTGTAGCTGAACAAACGATCACAGCTTCTGCTGTAAAACACGGACCAAACTGACAAACCCTGACCGACAGTGACGGACAGAAATGATCTGAACAGCTGGATGTGTTTTCAGTAACAGACAGTAAGAAACTTAGACTCATTACCACTTTCACTTTCTCTCCTTTGGTCTGCTTTTCTGCTTCTTCAGAGTTCTGTAGAGTTTCACTGAGTTTCCTGGCTGGAGAACCTTCAAGCTGGAACCTGTGTCCTGCTGGAAGAACTGACTTCTTTTTATGAAGCTCCCTTTACTTTCATTTCTCCTGAGTGACGTCATGAAGCCACTCCCATGTATGCATGGCGATGGTTTGTTGTACTTGCAGGTTTTGGCCAGTAGGTGGCGGATATCCACCAACTGAATTACAGCATCTCAATATGCAGCTTTTGCTCAACACATCAAACAGTTGTGTAGTAAGTTGTGCAGCTGGTCAGCTGGAATAAAAGCATGACTGATGACCCCATTTAAGGCTATTAAAGTTCACTTCTTTACAGACACTGACAAGAAACGTCTATCAGTGTTTAATCATTTAAACACAGAGCTGAGTTCAGTTAAACCTGCTCTACAAACTTTCCTTCACTCATAATGACAAACTGTCATTAGTCATATATAACAACACAGCTGTACAGATGTTCCACATAAAGACCATCAAGATGAATCAGACTGGTGTTTTTGTAAAGATCAGTGACATTTTAGCCTGTCAAACACCTCACACAAATACATTATTATTATTATTATTATTATTATTGAGTGAGGTCATGCTGATGATCATTTGGGTCTTCATGCATTCCTGATTCCTCTGATCCCAGCCCGAAGGAGCTACATGAGTCCCCCCTCCCATCGACCCACCACCGATGGGAGGGGCAGTAGTAGGGGTGTGGTGCATTGTGGATCGGGCAGTGTCCGAAGGCGTGGGCCTTGGCGTTCTGATCCTCGGTTGCTGAAACTGGCTTTTGGAACTTGGAACGTTACCTCACTGGCGGGGAAGGAGCCTGAGTTGGTGCGCGAGATTGAGAGATACCGGCTAGATATAGTCGGGCTCACCTCAACACACAGCTTGGGCTCTGGGTCCAATCTCCTTGAGAGGGGCTGGACTTTATTCTTTTCTGGAGTTGCCCATGGTGAGAGGCGGCGGGCAGGTGTGGGCTTTCTCATAGCCCCTCGACTCGGCGCCTGTAGGTTGGGGTTTTCCCCGGTGGACGAGAGGGTAGCTTCCCTACGCCTTCGGGTTGGGGAACGGGTCCTGACTGTTGTCTGTGCTTATGCACCGAACAGCAGTTCAGAATACCCAGCCTTCATAGAGTCCTTGGGAGGGGTGCTTGAAAGTGCTCCTCCTGGAGATTCGATTGTCCTACTGGGGGACTTCAACGCTCACGTGGGCAACGACAGTAAGACCTGGAGGGGTGTGATTGGGAGGAATGGCCTCTCTGATCTGAACCCGAGCGGTGTTCAGTTTTTGGACTTCTGTGCAAACCACAGTTTGTCCATAATGAACACCATGTTTGAACACAAGGATGTCCATAAGTGCACATGGCACCAGGACACCCTAGGCCGCAGTTCAATGATTGACTTTGTAGTCATGTCATCTGACTTGCGGCCATGTGTATTGGACACTCGGGTAAAGAGAGGAGCTGAGCTGTCAACTGATCACCACCTGGTGGTGAGTTGGATCAGGTGGTGGGGGAAGATGCCGGTCAGACCAGGCAAACCCAAACGTATAGTGAGGGTTTGCTGGGAACGTCTGGCAGAAGAACCTGTCAGATTGATCTTCAACTCACACCTCCGTCAGAACTTTGACCAGATATCGGGGGAGGTGGGGGACATTGACTCAGAATGGGCCATGTTCCGCTCCTCCATTGTTGAAGCGGTTGACTGTAGCTGTGGTCGCAAGGTAGTTGGTGCCTGTCGGGGCGGTTATCCTCGAACCCGGTGGTGGACACCCCAGGTGAGAGATGCCATCAAGCTGAAGAAGGAGTCCTACCGGACATGGTTGGCCTGTAGGACACCAGAGGCAGCTGGCAGGTATTGACAGGCCATGCGATCTGCGGCTTCAGTCGTTGCCAAGGCAAAAACCCGGGTGTAGGAAGAGTTCGGTGACGCCTTGGAAAGTGACTTTAAGTCGGCTCCGAAAAGATTCTGGCAAACCGTCAGGCGACTCAGAAAGGGAAAGCAGTGTGCCACTAGCACTGTCTAGAGTGGAGATGGTGTGCTGCTGACTTCGACTGAAGACCTCATTGGGCGGTGGAAGGAATACTTTGAGAACCTTCTCAATCCCACCAACATGTTCTCCAGTGAGGAGGCAGAGTCTGGGGACACGGGAATAGGCTTGTCCATTACTGAGGCCGAAGTTGCTAAGGTAGTTAAAAAGCTCCTTGGCGGCAGGGCTCCAGGGGTGGATGAGATCCGTCCTGAGTTCCTCAAGGCTCTCGATGTTGTGGGGCTGTCTTGGCTGACACAACTTTTCAACATTGCTTGGACATCGGGGTGGTGCCACTGGATTGGCAGACTGGGGTGGTGGTGCCTCTTTTTAAAAAGGGGGACCGGAGGGTGTGTTCCAACTACAGGGGAATCACACTCCTCAGCCTCCCTGGCAAGGTCTATGCAGGGGTACTGGAGAAGAGAGTCCGGCTCAAAGTCGAACCTCGGATTCAGGAGGAGCAGTGCGGGTTCCGCCCTGGTCGTGGAATACTGGACCAACTCTTTACCCTCTCCAGGATTCTGGAGGGTTCATGGGAGTTTGCCCAACCAGTCCACATGTGCTTTGTGGATTTGGAGAAGGCATTCGACTGTGTTCCCTGGGGTATTCTGTGGGAGGTGCTTCAGGAGTACGGGGTACATGGCTCTTTGCTACGAGCCATTCAGGCCCTGTACAAACAAAGCAGGAGTTTGGTTCACATGGCCGGCAGAAAGTCAGACTTGTTCCCAGTGAGAGTTGGACTCCGTCAGGGCTGCCCTTTGTCACCGATTCTATTCAGAATTTTTATGGATAGAATTTCTAGGTGCAGTCAGGGGATGGAGAGTGTCCGGTTTGGTGACCTCAGGGTCACATCGCTGCTGTTTGCAGATGATGTGGTCCTATTGGGGACATCAGGCCGTGAACTTCAGCTTTCACTGGATTGGCTTGCAGCCGAGTGTGAAGCGGCCGGGATGAGGATCAGTACCTCCAAATCCGAGGCCATGGTTCTCACGCGGGAAAGGGTGGAGAGCCCTCTCTGGGTCGGGGATGAGCTCTTGCCTCAAGTGGAGGAGTTTAAGTATCTCGGGGTCTTGTTCACGAGTGATGGTACAAGGGAGCAAGAGATTGACAGGCGGATTGGTGCTGGGTCAGCAGTGATGCGGGCTCTTTACCGGTCTGTTGTGGTAAAGAAAGAGCTGAGCCATAAGGCAAGGCTCTCGATTTACTGGTTGATCTACGTTCCCACCCTCACCTATGGTCATGAGCTTTGGGTAATGACCGAAAGAACGAGATCGCGAATACAAGCGGCCGAAATGAGTTTCCTCCGCAGGGTGGCTGGACTCTCCCTTAGAGATAGGGTGAGAAGTTCAGTCATCCGGAAGGGACTCAAAGTAGAGCCGCTGCTTCTCCACGTCGAGAGGAGCCAGTTGAGGTGGTTCGGGCATCTGGTTAGCATGCCTCCTGGACGCCTCCCTTGGGAGGTGTCACAGGCAAGTCCACCGGGGAGGAGACCCCGGGGAAGACCCAGGACACGCTGGCGTGACTATATCGCCCAGCTGGCCTGGGAAGCGCCTCGGAATCCCTCCCAGGGAGCTAGTGGAAGTGGCTGGGGAAAGGGAGGTCTGGGCCTCATTGCTCAGGATGCTGCCCCCGCGACCCGAACCCCGGAGAAGCGGAAGATGATGGATGGATGGATGGATGGAACACCCTTGTCCAAGTTTAGTGAAGCTGAGTTTCATTGGTTTTTTAAATAATGATACTTTAGTTATTTATTTAATGAAAAACTTGTTTTTATGCACAGTTATTATTTTGTTATTCAGTTATTATTTTGTGACATAAAAAGGTTTTATTAGAGAAAATCACCTCATTTCTGATGTTTAACAGGGGTGATGATCAGCGGCGCTGAGTTATTATCTCCAACATTGTCAGAGGGGCTGAAGTATGGATAGAGTTTCTCTATCTCTATTCTCCCTTTTCAAAAAAGAACCATCTACAGCACTTTCTCCATCAATCTGAAGAACCCTTTTATGATGCACAGAACCATTTAATCAGGCAAAGGTTTCTTTCAGTGTTCAAGGTTTTTTAGAGAATCATTTTCTTTACTGAAGAACCTCAAATAACAATCTTTTCTTTAAGAACGTAGTTCCTTTACTTAATTACAAGTTCTCTCATTTTGATTCATGCACTTCAAACTTTTGATGACGAGCTGTGATGAAATTAGCCATGACCAAGTGAGAGCCCCTCTAAAACCGTCTAAGATTTTTCTAGTCTCTTTTACCATCCTGAGCGCAATCCATGACACAAGCTAGACAGCAAAATGTGACTGTTAGCTCACATTCGTTCCTCAAAATGAAACATCCGAAACATCCTTGCGTGTAGTTTAGTCAGAGATGCGCTCGATGCACAAAATCTATTCAGTGGAACCTCGTCAAGTCCTCGCCAAGCTAAACTATGAGCTTCAATCTTCATGGACTGGTTTAGGAATTTCACTCACAGCTTGTTCCCACCCTAATAAATCTACATTCCCACTCTCACTCAGCCTGAAAAAAGGCTCAGTGTCAGTCTCATGGTACCGGATCTGTGATTCCTCTGTTGGAATGTGTTTTATTTTCTTCTGTTTTGTTCTTTGATCGACACGAAGATTCCCGACACCACAATAAATATATTAGCAGAGCTGACTAGCCTGTGGATGCCCATATCTACCAGATCAGGCAAAATAAAGGAAAGCAGGTTGGAAAAAAGGACTTTATTCCACTATTCGGACACAGTCAGACTCTGACCAGACCTGCTGAAGTGATGCTCTGTCTCCAGTGTGACACCATCACATAGACGAAGGAAGGCTTTGATTGGCTTTGCTGCACTGTCTGGGTCCGTGTAGCTTCTGTTCATTTGGTTTTTAATTCAAAATCCAGTTTTGGGACAAAAATAAAATCTCGTTTTTCATTCTGTTATTGTTATCCGAAAAACAAGAAACCGCTTCATTATACAGCTTCACAGACTGATGGTAAAATCAATCAAACAGCAATGGAATAAAGGGTTGATTTTAACTGGGTGCAGAGTGCACCCACTGCAGGAGCTCAGAAATCAGGCTGTCGCGGTTAAAATGATCGAGCGTGAGCGTTGAGAAGGTCAGTCTAGATCTGGCATTATGGAGGCTATATAACGTTTTCTATGTGTGTGTTGATGTTCTATTAGTGGAGAGAGTGGAGGTGACTTTCGTCGCTAACTGGCTGCCCTGTATGAGCCTTTTCTGCAGGTGTCAGTAAAGAGCGCTTCTCTAGCAGAACGACAGGCTCTCCTGAGTGTCCCTCATCACCAGAATACAGTGCTGGTCATTATGACTGAAAGACAGAATGTAATCTAGTGTCCATCTGCCTGTGTGATGCGCGCACACATAGGGGAGTCCGGCACAACACCGACAGAAAACTCTGTGAACTTGGGCACGTCAGCCGCTGATCTTAGGAGCACGAAGTCCCCGTCAAATGGGGGCAGTTCAGTTTCGTCCCTATATTGTTTCTCTCACATATAGTTTGTACGGGCTTATGGAGCCCTGATGACGGCATCCTGTATAAATAAAAATAACGTGTGGCACCTTATTAACGTGTGGGAATGAGATCATAATGCATGGCCACGACTTAGTCAAGCTCTTCAGATTATGCTTCTTTATGATTTATTCTGTATGAAGATTCCAGACACATTTCCAAAGTATTAATAGTTTCTTAAGGTCTGTACTGAATAGAAAATTATAAAAAATAACATGGCATTATTTCATTTGATATACAGAAGAACTATTTGTTGTACATTAAGATCTGAATGAATGTGATTTAGAGCAGCTGGGGTACAGTGTGAGATAGTGATGTCGTGGGTTTTAGCTCTGAGCTGAGGAGTCAGAGAAGTCAAAGCACAAACCACATCTGAACACCTGTAACTTCACACAGACACGATTAAAGCTGCAGAACTGAGCGAAACACTTTTCTAAACACTGTAAACGTCCTCATGTTTATCTGTCCGACTCTCAGCAGCTTCACTGCACTGATAAGAAGTGCATTAGTGTCTTTGATTTCCCGTTCCAAACCATAGAACTGGTCAAAGAACCAAAGAACCGCTAAAAGAACCCCAAAGGAACTTCAAACCCACTAAAGGAACCACAGAACCAGGCTGAAACTCAGAGTTCAAGATTTGGGTTTTAATATTCAAAAAATGTGTGTACAGGTTTTTATCCACAGTCCAAAACTAGACACTGTGTCCAACAGCTGGAGGAAACACCATCATCTCCCAGTCTCAGAAGCTTTAAGTAGAACTGCACAGCTGAAGACTGGAAACATGGAGGAGACTCCAGAGAAAGTTCTAGTCTGACAGAATCAGCAGAACTTCTCAGGATGACTGTTTAACTCAGAGCTTCGTGATGTAACTGTGAGCAGTAAATAATTCAAAATTTTCAAACTTAATTAGTCATGTCTGATGATTTATTGATCTTGATGCTTTAATCTGTTAAAAATTAGGTTTTGACAAGAAAATGATTTCCTTGTTCTTTGAAGATCAAGACAGTGTGAAAATCAGTTCAAGACATTTAATTAAATGTAAAAAAAATATTTCAGCAATTTTTAGTGAGTTTTTGCCATTTAGGGTACATTTCTGAAAAGTTTGCTGGAAAAGAATTTCCTTTACTTTGTCTTTACTCAGGGTTTGGTATATGATACTTCAAATGTCAGAGTGCAAGTTTTTCTCAAATAAAAAGGTTTTAATGAAGAAAAAGAACCTCATTTCTGATGTTTAACAGGTGTGATGATCAGCGGTGCTGAGTTTTTACCTCTTTCGTTGAGGCAAGGACAGAAGAATGGATAGAGTTTCTCAGTGAAAGACTGACCAGTGAAAGAGTAGATATGAGACCTGGACTCAACATCATAGAAGGAGACCAGACCCTCCTCATAATCCACAAACACCCCCACCTTCTGGGGAGGCTGTTTCAGGGAGAGGGAGACAGGGAGAGACTCTGCTGCTGTATACTCAGCCTTATTTCTCAGCCTCACAGTCCAGTATCCATTTTCAGGACTGGCTGTAATCTTCCCCTTCCTTTTACAGGACTCCCTGGCCACTCCTAATGTCCACTCAGTCTTCCCGCTGACCTGAACCTCATAGTAAAATCTCCCTGAGGAGAACCCCTCCTTTCCCAGCACATTGACACAGCGATCAAACCTCTCTGGTTTATCAGGGAGATTCTGTCGTTTGTCTCCATCTCTCACTTGTTTCCCATCATCAGACAGGATGAGGAAGGGATGAGCTGAATCAGGATCCAGAGTCACGTCCACTGAGAGAGAAACACACAGTTTAACCCATTTTAACACTAACCATACTCACACTAATGCAGACTCATATATTTTACTCAATAATATTATGTATCAGTGAGAATCCACACACCTGCATATTGTTGAAGTCTCTTCATTTCTGTATTAGAAGAATAAAGGATGACATCATTTGTTATTTGAATCTATAAAAAAATCTATAATCAAATTTATAAATGCTCCACGTCCCAAACTTCCAAAACTTCCACATCCCAAACTTTCATTTTGAGTATCAGAATCTTAATGACGTCTTGGGTTATTCTACCTACAAATTCATGTCTGCTGACCATTTCCGTAATTCTGTAAATACGTAACGCTAAAGTGCCGGCCCCTTTATGTACCGAAAGAGCTCTCTACTGTCTTTATCCTCAGAGTTCAGATCTATGGTACAGTCAGCACAGCTCATTCTCCCCAAATTTTCCTAACATATTTCCTTCCCAACAACGCGAGAGAATACAAAGGGAGCATAAACCTCCACCTCAGACTCTCAGATCACAACAATGTGATGCTGTTCCCTGTTTACTAACAAAGAGAAACCAGTCACAAAGCCGTAAAAGTGTGGACAGAGCAGTTTCTGCACTACAGGACTGATTCAGATGCACTGACTGGATGTCTAAGAATAATGCTACATGGAGGGATCTCACAGACTTTGATGAACAAGCATCGTCTGTCTCTGGCTATTTAACCAAGTGTGTGGACGATGTAGTGATCAGAAGAACTGCCACCAAAACTACCAAACCAGAAGCCCTGGCTGAACACTGAGGTCTGTTTCCTGCTCAAGTCCTGTGATGGGGCATTCATATGAGGTAACAGAGCAACACTCAGGGCAGCTACAAAGAGCCTCACTGCTGGCATCAAGAGAGCCAAGGCATGTGCTCTAAAAAAATACAGGAGCACTTCATAACCACTGACCCATGATGTGATGTGACAGAGCATTTAAATTACGATTGACTACAAAGGGAAGAATCAACTCGCCTGCACTAATGACTCTGCCCTCCCGGGTGCTTTAAACAGCTTCTACGCTCATTTAGAAGTGTCCAACACTGAGGCAGCAGTGAGGATCTTGCCTACCCCAATGACCATGTGCTGTCTGTGAATGAGGAGATCCCTGCTGAGGGTAAAAAAGAAAAAGTGGCACTACAGTTGTGGGGCTTATCTCCAACCATGGTGAGACAGCATACAGAGAGGAAGTGAGGCAGCTGGAGCGCTGGTGCTCTCTGAATTTGACCAGGAAAGAAAGAGATGATTGTAGACCTCAGAAGGACATAGACGCCTCATAGGGTGGGCCTGCCAAGACCCATCCTCAACTGCTTCTACAAAAGCTTCAAAGAGAGCATCATGATCTGCAGCAACACTGCCTGGTATAGAAACAGACTGGAAAGCATTGCCCAGTCCATCACTGGGTCAAGCTTATCTCCCATTAAGGACATCTGCAATAAATGGCGTAAAAGGAAAGCATGCAGCATGAAGGAGGATCCCTCTCATCCACCACACAGTCTGTATATATCACTCCCATCTGGAAGAAGACTGCGGAGCATCAGGGCAACAGTGCTCAGCCCCCTCCTGTACTCCCTGTGTACACATGACTGTGCAAACAAACACACGTCTAGCATCATCTTCAAGTTTGCTGATGACACCACCATCCTGGGCCTCATCACTGATGGTGATGAAGCAGCCTATAGAGATGAGGTCAGTGTTCTGTCAGAGTGGTGCCATGACAACAATCTCTGTCTCAGCATAAGTAAAACGAAGGAGTTGATCGTGGACTACAGGAAACAGCAGAGGGGTGGTCACTCTCCCCTATTCATCAATGGAGCTGAAGTGGAGAGAGTCAGCAGTGTGAAGTTCCTCAGCGTACACCTCACTGATGACCTCACCTGGTCCCTCCACACCAACACTGTTGTGAGATCTGCCTGTCAGTGTCTCTTCTTCCTGGGTAGGCTCAGGAAGTTTGGTCTGCCTCCTCAGATCCTCACCAACTTCTACAGGTGCACCATAAAGAGCTTTCTCACAGGCTGCATCACTGTCTGGTACAGCAGCTGCACTGCCTGTGACCGCAAGGCCCTTAGAGGAGCGGTGAGGACGGCAGAAGCCATCATAGGCAACAAACTACCAGCCTTACAGGACGTCTACCAGTCCTGCTGCCTCAGGAAGATCAAAAAGATCTGGTCAGACAGCTTCACCCAGCATTCTGCCTGTACCACCATCCTGTCATCAGGCAGGAGATTCCACAGCATCCAGGCTAGAAACACCCGGCTAATGAACAGGTTCTACCCACAGGCTGTCAGGCTTCTGAACAAGCTGTGAAGCTGTGGGTCCGTCCCCAATCACCATTTCACTCGGTCACTCTGTCAGTATTATTACTGTAGCATTTTGTGTTGCGGGTCCAAAGCTGTGGAATGGTCTTCCTGATGAACTGCGAGCTTGTTCATCTGTTGATGTTTTTAAATCCCGACTCAAAACTCATCTTTTTAAACTAGCATATGGTTTATTTTATGTGTTTATGTTTATGGTTATGTATGTGTCTATGTATGTTTGTTCATGATTATTTTTATAAATATAAAATTACTTTTTATCTACCTTTTTTCTTCTTTTATTATCTATTGTACAGTGTCCTTGGGTCTCTTGAAAGGCGCTTTTAAATAAATGTATTATTATTATTATTATCATCTCTGCTATGGACAATAACACCTTAACACTAAGCCACTTTAATGAACAACAACACAGTCACTCAAGTCGCTTTTTATATGTATACTGTCTCTATGTCTTGTGTATATTATGTCTATATTTTGTGTATATTTCACTATATTCTGTGTATCATTTTATAACTTCTCTAGATTTTGTGTATATTTAATTTTTAATTTTTTATTATTTTATATATATATATATATATATATATATATATATATATATATATATATATATATATAATTTATATTACTAACTTATATTACTAACTAACTTTTTCTGCTGCACTTTAACTTCCGCACTCAGTCACTCCACTGTGAAACTTTAACCTCACTGACTTTATAAGCACAGCCACTTTAATCTGTACAACGCCAGCAGTTTTATTAATCTTTGTGACTGCTAAATTACCGATAAACAATACACACAGCTCTGTCATTGCTGCTGTCGACCAACCCATGGTCTGCTTCATCTCTTGTCTTGAGCTTAACGATTGTACAGTTGCAGTTATTGAAAATTCAGGGGAATATTCATTTATAATCCTTGTATAGTTTGTATTTACTGTTTTCTGCTGCTATTCTATGTTAAATGTAGCATCATGTCCTGGAGAAACTACATTTTGTTTCTCTCTCAGCGCATCTACCATGAGAAGATATGATAATAAAGCTCACTTTGACTTTGACTTGAACATCAAAATGTCTTACTGATCATTAAAGACTTACCAATCTCATCAACCTTCTTCATCTCCTTACTGAACTCTTCCTGAAGCTGAGTCAGAGCTCTCCTCAGAGTCTCCATCCTCAGATGAGAGTTAATCCTGACCTCAGTCCAGTTCTTGGTGGGTGGAGGGCTGCAGAGGGACGGGTAAACCTACAGTCCAGCAGGAGAGAGGAGAAACCCCTCAGCATGGGCAGCGCTGTCCTGTGATGGACTGCATTACTATGGAGAAACAGAGGGACTCTGACCTGTAGGAGGTGGAGGTGGTCCTCAGTGTGGGAGAGCTGCTCCAGCTCAGTGTCTCTCCTCTTTAGCTCAGTGATTTCCTGCTCCAGCTCTTTAATGAACTCTTCAGCCTGCCTCTCTGCTGCTTTCTGCTTCTCCTCCATCACCTCAAGCAGCTCCGCCTGGCTTCTCTCAATGCAGCGCAGCAGAGCTCTGAAGACCTCCACACTGTCTGCTTTGTCCTTCTCTGAGCTTTTCTAACAAGAGACAATAATGACATTGTTAATACAGAACCTCTTTAGTACAGAACAATAATTTGAACAAAATAAAAGAAAAGCAAAAGTCAGTGTTTTAGCATCCCGCAGGGTGAGAAATGTTTATATATTTTTACGAATGCTTTCAATATTCAAGTGTGAAGAATAGAACCACTAACTTGTAAAACAAACTATCAATTACAAGATATCATTTGCTCATTAGTTTGCTGTGGAATTCAACACCCTGGACTTTTTTTTTAAACTGTCCTATTGAGTGTCCCATATTCATCAAACTACAGCATGTAGCAGCATGTCCAAAGACAATAAAAGTAGCCCCAGTACAGACACTTGATGAACAAAGTGAAAAAAGTCACACTTTCCAGATACAAATTAAACAAGAGCAACAAAATACTGTTTAATATTTGTAAAACCACTTCAGTTATCAAGTACATTTAATGCACCATAATGCCCAAATGGAGAAGAAATAATATTTTGTTATATTAATATTCTGGAATTTTTAATAGATTTCACAGTTCAAATTGATTGTAAAGATTGTGCAGTTTGATGATTTGATTTTCATTGTGTTTATTATGAGCATTCAGAAATGCCTGCAGAGTAAATAAGCAATAGGATTCAGCTCAGACTCACTTGATTGAGCTCTACAGACTGTTTGATTTCCTCAATCTTCTTCAGTCGATCCTGGATCATCTGCTGAACTTCTGCCTGTGTCTTTCCCATTTGAATCTGTGATAAATAAACAAATTTGAACAATATCGTTTGAGAATTTCTTTTAATGGAAAAGCAAATAAGGTTAATAATTCTTTCTAAATGTTCCTCACCTTCTTCTCTCCACTCTCCTCCTCTATGGGGACAGTGCTGTGAGTCTTGTGGTCTCCTTCAGTGCAGAACTGACACACACACGTCTGGTCGTCTCTACAGAACAGCTCCAGGGGTCGCTCATGTTTCTGGCAGATGTAGTCCTCCAGGTTCTCCACAGGGTCCACCAGTTTGTGTTTCTTCAGTTTAGCTGTAGTTTTATGAGGCGTCAGATGAGTCTCACAGTAAGAGACTCCACAGTCCAGACAGGACTTTACAGCCTCCAGCTTTTCCTCACTGCAGTAGTTACACAGAACCTTTGTAGGTTCGGAGGGACGTTTCTCTGGAGCTCTGCTGGATTTGACCTGAACTGACTTCTTGAACTGAGCAGCCAGTCCAGAGATGAACGTGTTCACAGACAGTTCAGGCCTTGTTGGGAATTCTGTCTTACAGACTGGACACTGGCAGCGTGAACTGCTGTCCCAGTACTCTTTGAGACAGACCCAGCAGTAGTTGTGTCCACATGAAGTAGAAACTGGATCAGTGAACACATCCAGACAGATGGAGCACCGGAGCTGATCTTCAGACAGGAGACTGCTGGAGGAAGCCATGACTGACAGAGGAGACACAGAGATACCGTGAGGGAGATTTGAGACCAAAGAAAACTTAAAACATCTTTCATGAAGATTTTTATTCAAAATAACAATGTAAAGAAGAAAAAAATAAAGAGATGTGCTCATGACATATGTACTCTAATCACTCACATTAGTCTGACTGATGAGCTTCACGTTCTACCTGTTAATCATGAATCAGTAGCTGAACAAACGATCACAGCTTCTGTTGTAAAACACGGACCAAACTGACAAACCCTGACCGACAGTGACGGACAGAAATGATCTGAACAGCTGGATGTGTTTTCAGTAACAGACAGTAAGAAACTTAGACTCATTACCACTTTCACTTTCTCTCCTTTGGTCTGTTTTTCTGCTTCTTCAGAGTTTATCTGTAGAGTTTCACTGAGTTCCTGGCTGGAGAACCTTCAGACTGGAAACTGTGTCCTGCTGGAAGAACTGGATTCTGTTTATGAAGTTCCCTTTACTTTCGTTTCTTCTGAGTGACATCACGAGGCCACTCCCATGCACGCATGGTGATAGTTTGTTGTACTTGCAGGTTTTGGCCAGCAGGTGGCGGGTATTCACCAACTCAGTTACAACATCTCAATATGCAGCTTTTGCTCAACACATCAAACATTTGTGTAGTTAGTTGTTCTGCTGGTCAGCTGGAATAAAAGCATGACTGATGACCCCATTAAAGGCTATTAAAGTTATGTTGTTTGTCTGAGGGTCTTATTTTGATCTAAAATGGACTGAAAGTTATTAGTAAGAGGTTTCAGTAAAACACTGAGAAGCCTTTATCAGTGCGTCCTTGAGCTCTTTAATAAGAAGATATTTTATTTACAGTTTTGAAGAGTCTCACTGTAAAGAACGGCTCATCAGTTCAGCCTACAAATTTACTTCATGTGGAAACGAGCAATTGAACTGTTTTCACTGAAATAAACACTTTGAAGAAGATGCTGCAGTTTTGAAGCTGAATGTTCAGTTTATCTTCATCTTTTCTTCAGTACTTTTTGAGAAAAAAAAAATCCCAAATCCAGGATTTGGTCCTGCCCCCTCATTCTGTTCTGAGTGAAGCTAAATATATAAAAGAAAAGTTTTCTAACTCTTCATTTTGCTGACGCTCTTATCCAGAGCAACTTACAATTTTATTATTTTACACACGTAGGCCTGTGTAGGTAGTGTTAGGAGTCTTGCCCAAGGACTCATTGGTATGGTGTAGGGGGCTTACCCAGGTGGGGGATTGAACCTCAGTCTACAGCACAGAAGGCACACTATCCCCACCACATAGCACTTCATAGCACTATAATGTGCTTGTCTACAGTTCTCACTCAGTCAGGTTGAGTTAATGAGCCTGGAACGATTGTTTACAGCTCTGCTCAGCTCCACATGCTGAACTGGATTATTCCAGACTGCTTCATCCACCATCTGCTCAGCTCTAACAGCTCTGTTCAGTCCTGTGGGTGCTCTGATGTGTAGGAATAAAGGTACGCAGCTCTGTACAAACACTGGGAGCTTTTCTTTTAGCTCCCATTCAGAGAAAAACAACATTAAACAGAATCTATTCAAACATTACTGAGCTAAAAGCAGCAGCTCCTCTATTCAGCTGTTCACTTCTTTACAGACACAGACAAGAAACGTCTATCAGTGTTTAATCATTTAAACACAGAGCTGAGTTCAGTTAAACCTACTCTACAAACTTTCCTTCACTCATAATCACAAACTGTCATTAGTCATGTATAACTCAACACGGCTGTACAGATGTTCCATATAAAGAACATCAAGATGAATCAGGCTGGTGTTTCTGTAAAGATCAATGACATTTCAGCCTGTCAAACACCTCACACAAATACATTATTATTATTATTATTATTATTATTATTATTATTATTATTATTATCCATCCATCCATCCATCCATCCATCCATCCATCATCTTCCGCTTCTCCGGGGTTCGGGTCGCGGGGGCAGCATCCTAAGAAATGAAGCCCAGACCTCCCTTTCTCCAGCCACTTCCACCAGCTCTCCAAGGCGCTCCCAGGCCAGCTGAACGATATAGTCACATCATCGTGTCCTGGGTCTTCCCCGGGGTCTCCTCCCAGGTGGACTTGCCTGTGACACCTCCCGGGAGGCGTCCAGGAGGCATCCTAACCAGATGCCCGAACCACCTCAGTTGGCTCCTCTCGACGTGAAGAAGCAGCGGCTCTACTCTGAGTCCCTCCCGGATGACTGAACTTCTCACCCTATCTCTAAGGGAGAGTCCAAACACCCTGCGGAGGAAACTCATTTCGGCCGCTTGTATTCGCGATCTTATTCTTTCGGTCATTATCCAAAGCTCATGACCATAGGTGAGGGTGGGAATGTAGATCGACCGGTAAATCGAGAGCCTTGCCTTATGGCTCAGCTCTTTCTTTACCACAACAGACCGTTAAAGAGCCTGCATCACTGCTGACCCAGCACCAATCTTCCTGTCAATCTCCCGCTCCCTTGTACCATCACTCGTGAACAAGACCCCGAGATACTTGAACTCCTCCAATTGAGGCAAGAGCCTATCCCTGACCCAGAGAGGGCTCTCCACCCTTTTCCGCCTGAGAACCATGGTCTCGGATTTGGAGGTACTGATTCTCATCCCAGCCGCTTCACACTCGGCTGCAAACTGATCCAGCGAAAGCTGAAGTTTGCGGCCTGATGTCCCCAATAGGACCACATCATCTGCAAACAGCAGCGATGTGACCCTGAGGTCACCAAACCGGACACCCTCCATCCCCTAACTGCGCCTAGAAATTCTATCCATAAAAATTATGAATAGAATCGGTGACAAAGGGCAGCCCTGACGGAGTCCAACTCTCACTGGGAACGAGTCTGACTTACTGCCGGCTATGCAAACCAAACTCCAGCTTTGTTTGTACAGGGCCTGAATGGCTCGTAGCAAAGAGCCATGTACCCCGTACTCCCGAAGCACCTCCCACAGAATACCCCAGGGAACACAGTCGAATGCCTTCTCCAGATCCACAAAGCACATGTGGACTGGTTGGGCAAACTCCCATGAACCCTCCAGAATCCTGGAGAGGGTGAAGAGTTGCTCCAGTGTTCCACGACCAGGGCGGAAGCCGCACTGCTTCTCCTGGATCTGAGGTTCAACTATAAGCCGGACTCTCTTCTCCAGTACCCCTGCATAGACCTTACCAGGGAGGCTGAGGAGTGTGATTCCCCTGTAGTTGGAACACACCCTCTGGTCCCCTTTTTTTAAAAGAGGCACCACCACCCCAGTCTGCCAATCCAGTGGCACCGCCCCCGATGTCCACGCAATGTTGAAAAGGCATGTCAGCAAAGACAGCCCCACAACATCCAGAGCCTTGAGGAACTCAGGGCGAATCTCATCCACCCCTGGAGCCTTGCCACCTAGGAGCTTCTTAACTACCTTAGCGACTTCGGCCTCAGTAATGGACAAGCCTATTCCCATGTCCCCAGACTCAGCCTCTTCACTGGAGAACATGTCGGTGGGATTGAGAAGGTCCTCAAAGTATTCCTTCCACCGCCCAATGACGTCTTCAGTCGAAGTCAGCAGCACACCATCTCCACTATATACAGTGCTAGTGGCACACTGCTTTCCCCTTCTGAGTCGGTTTGCCAGAATCTTTTTGGAGCCGACTTAGTCACTTTCCAAGGCCTCACCAAACTCCTCCCATTCACGGGTTTTTGCCTTGGCGACAACTGAAGCCGCAGATTGCTTGGCCTGTCGATACCTGCCAGCTGCCTCTGGTGTCCCACAGGCCAACCATGCCTGGTAGGACTCCTTCTTCAGCTTGACAGCATCTCTCACCTGGGGTGTCCACCACTGGGTTCGAGGATTACCGCCCCGACAGGCACCAACTACCTTACGGCCACAGCTACAGTCAGCCGCTTCAACAATGGAGGAACGGAACATGGCCCATTCTGAGTCAATGTCCCCCACCTCCCCCGATATCTGGTCAAAGTTCTGACGGAGGTGTGAGTTGAAGATCAATCTGACAGGTTCTTCTGCTAGACATTCCCAGCAAACCCTCACTATATGTTTGGGCTTGCCTGGTCTGACCGGCATCTTCCCCCACCACCTGATCCAACTCACCACCAGGTGGTGATCAGTTGACAGCTCAGCTCCTCTCTTTACCCGAGTGTCCAGAAGACATGGCCGCAAGTCTGATGACACGACTACAAAGTCGATCATTGAACTGCGGCCTAGGGTGTCCTGGTGCCATGTGCACTTATGGACATCCTTGTGTTCAAACATGGTGTTCGTGATGGACAAACTGTGGTTTGCACAGAAGGCCAAAAACTGAACACCACTCAGGTTCAGATCAGAGAGGCCATTCCTCCCAATCACACCCCTCCAGGTCTCACTGTCATTGCCCATGTGAGCGTTGAGGTCCCCCAGTAGGACAATAGAGTCTCCAGGAGGAGCACTTTCAAGCACCCTTCCCATGGATTCTAAGAAGGCTGGGTACTCTGAACTGCTGTTCGGTGCATAAGCACAGACAGCAGTCAGGACCCTTTCCCCAACCCGAAGGCGTAGGGAAGCTACCCTCTCGTCCACCGGAGAAAACCCCAACATACAGGCACCGAGTCGAGGGGCTATGAGAAAGCCCACACCTGCCCGCCGCCTCTCACCATGGGCAACTCCAGAAAAGAATAAAGTCCAGCCCCTCTCAAGGAGATTGGACCCAGAGCCCAAGCTGTGTGTTGAGGTGAGCCCGACTATATCTAGCCGGTATCTCTCAACCTCGCGCACCAACTCAGGCTCCTTCCCCGCCAGTGAGGTAACGTTCCAAGTTCCAAAAGCCAGTTTCAGCAACCGAGGATCAGAACGCCAAGGCCCACGCCTTTGGACACAGCCCGATACACAACGCACCGAACCCCTACTACTGCCCCTCCCATTGGTGGTGGGTCGATGGGAGGGGGGACTCATGTAACTCCTTCGGGCTGGGCCTGGCCAGGCACCATGAGTAAATGCCCGGCCACCAGACGCTCGCTGGCGAGCCCCTCCCCCAGGCCTGGCTCCAGGGTGGGGCCCCGGTAACCCTGTTCCGGGCAGGGTACACAAGTCCAGTTTTTGTGTTTTCATAGAGGTTATTATGGATCACACTTTGTCTGACCTGTCACCTAGGACCAGTTTGCCATGGGAGACCCTACCAGGAGCTTTTGCTCCAGACAACATAGCTCCTAGCATCATTCAAGCACGCAAACCCCTCCACCACGATAAGGTGGTGATTCATGGAGAGGTATTATTATTATTATTATTGAGTCCATCATCTTCATCTTTGCCCAGCACATTTATCCTTTCCAATGACCTGTTTCTTCTCCAATATAAATATCCATCCATCCATTTTCTAAGCTGCTTCTCTGTCAGGGTCGCAGGGGGGTGCTGGAGCCTATCCCAGCAGTCAGCAGGGCGGAAGGCAGGATAGACCCTGGACAGGTCGCCAGTCCATCGCAGGGCAGACAGACAGACACAGACCGTCACTCACACCCAGGGACAATTTAGCATGTCCCATTGGCCTCACTGCATGTCTTTGGACTGTGGGAGGAAACCGGAGAACCCGGAGGAAACCCACGCAGACACGGGGAGAACATGCAAACTCCACACAGAGAGGACCCCCAATATAAATATTATATCCAAAATAGGAGATCCTCAATGTGGCTTCTGGACTTTGAGTGAGAAGTGAAGCTGTATTTGGTTGAGAATCACTGATTTGTTTTCTTTACTGCACAGTTTTTCCACAGAACTCTTTTTAATTATACAACATTTTTAAGCTTTTATTTATTTTTCTAATATTTTATTTATTTGACAAGGCAACTTAATGAAGCTGTGCACTCGCAAAACCTGCTAGTAGAGAGAGTCTTGGTCTGTTTTTGTTCTTCTTTCACTCTCCTGGTCCACTGCTGTGCAGCAACATAACTGGTTTGTTTACACCCGGGACCAGCTGATTGCGCTGAAGCCGACCGACATTGTGGCCAGGACAACTAACATCCCCAAAGAGTTATGGAGTCGGATGCACAGGGGATGCAGAGGAATAACAAAACAGCGCACAGTGAAAGTGAAAGTGAGACAACAAAGACTTAGGGAGAAGAGGGGATATAGACCACGTCTTCCCTCCCTCCAATCAAATCAAATCAAATTTATTTGTAGCACTTTTTACAACTGATGTTGTCACAAAGCAGCTTCACAGAATTCCAGTAAAGACAGAGTTTTAACATGAATGTAAAAACCTCCAGGTGAGCAAGCCAGGGGTGACAGTGACAAGGAAAAACTCCCTCAGAACTGAGGAAGAAACCTTGGGAGGAATGTAGGGTGGGCAGCTAGTCCAAGGCAGGTGGCAGTAGCTGAGGCATGGGCAGATGGTCTGAAGTGCGTAGCAGGAGAGCTCAACCATCAGTGTCTGGCCAGACAGGTGGGTGGTCATTTACTTGGAAAAAGGCAGGGAGATGGAATTAGTTTTGTTCTGTTTGGGTGTGTATAAAACAGGGAATGTGAACATTTCCAGAGTGTGGCTAATGACTCTGGCAGATCCGACTATGACAGCCTAACTAAAAGCAGAGAACCAGAAGGAGACACAGACGTGAGAGCACTCTGAAACAGTTTGGCATCCCTCCGCTCCACCGTCCACAAAGCTGAGTGACCGCGTGCGAGCGGCGGGACGACAGCACCAGCGTCTCAGTTTACTATAATTCCCTGTGTCCATGGACCCCTGGATCTGCTGCCTTTATCTAAGGTGGAACAATTAACTACCAAAAGCTAAACTGAACAAGTGGGTTTTCAGCCTAGTCTTAAAGATTGAGACTGTGTCTGAGTCCCAAACAGTTTCTGGAAGATCATTCCAGAGTTGGGGGGCTTTATAAGAAAAGGCTCTTCCCCCAGCTGCAGCTTCATGAATTCTAGGAACTGTTAATAAGCCAGCACTCTGTGATCTGAGTAGTCATGATGGCTCGTAATAGGAAATAAGGTCTTGCAGGTACTCAGGAGCGAGCCCATGTAGGGCTTTATTTGTCAATTTATATGTCCCCTCTGGGTAGGTCAGACCACAACTTGGTGAACCTCGGTCCCTGATGTGTGCAGCTGGTGCAGAGTTAGCCTGTGACCACAGTAGACAGTGGTCTGAGGAAACTTACGAGGCACTGCAGGATTGCTTTGGGGCTACTGACTGGCAGGCACTCTGTGAGCCTCATGGAGAGGACATCGATGAGCTCACAGAGTGCATCACGGACTACATTAACTTCTGTGTGGACTCCACTGTCCCAACCAGGACTAATAATGTTACCCAAACAACAAGCCATGGGTAACAAAGGACAATAAAGCTCTCCTTAACAACAAGAAGAGGGCCTTCAGAGCTGTAGACAGGGAGGGGGTAAGAATGATCCAGAAGACAACTGAAGACAACCATCAGGGAAGCTAAGAACAAATATAGGAGGAAGCTGGAGTGGAAACTCCAGCAGAACAACATGAGGGAGGTTTGGAGTAGAATGAGGACCATCACCAGCTTCAGGTCCAGCAACAACCGAGGAGTAGATGGCAGCATGAATGTGGCCAACAAGCTAAATCTGTGCTTTAACAGATTTGACACTGCAGGCTCTGTCCTTCCCCGTCCTGACTCCTCTGCTGCCCAACCTCAGCAGTCCACTCCAGTCACTCTCCCTCCCCTCCTAATAGCATGCACCCCTCCTGTGACAGCCCACTTCACATCTCCATGCCCCCCCACCTGTCACCTCTATGTTGAGTCTCACTGCTGACCAGGTGAGAAGACAGCTGGAGAGACTCCACACAAACAAGGTTGCAGGCCCTGATGGGGTCCCCCCCAGGGTGCTTAAAGCCTGTGCCACCCAGCTTTGTGGAGTGCTGCACCATGAGCATGTCTTCAACATGAGCCTGAGTCTCCTGAGGGTCCCTATGATGTGGAAGACTGCATTGTTCCTGTTCTGAAGATGCCACAACCCAGTGATGTTAAGGACTACAGGCCAGTGGCACTGATGTCCCATGTCATGAAGACCATGGAGAGGCTCATCTTGGATCAGCTCTGGCCCATGTTCCAGCCACTTCTGGACCCCCTCCAGTTCACCTATCAGCCTCGCCTGGGAGTTGAAGACGCCATCATCTACTTGCTCAACAGAGTCTACACTTACTTGGACAAGCCAGCCAGCACTGTGAGGGTCATGTTTTCTGAAGATGAGGAAGAATAAAGGGCGATGGTGAAGCACTTTGTCACATGGTGCGAGCTGAACCATCTGTAGCTCAAAATGACAAAGACAATGGAACTGGTGGTGGACTTGTGGAGGGATAAGGCACCGGTGACCCCTGTGTCCATCAGCAGGGTCAGTGTGGACACTGTGGAGGTCTACAGATATCTGGGAGTGTATACTGCCAATAAACTGGACTGAGCTAAGAACACTGACACCCTCTACAGGAAGGGCCAAAGTCATCTCTGTTTTCTGAAGCTCCTTCAACATCTACCAGACTATGCTCAGGTTCTTTTATGAGTCTGTGATGGCGAGTGCTATCCTCTATGCTGTTGCATGCTGGGGAAGCAAGCTGAGGGTAGCAGACACCAACAGACTCAACAAACTGATCCGCGAGGCCGGCGATGTTGTGGGTGTGGAGCTGGATTCGCTGATGGCCGTGTCCGAGAGGAGGATGCTGTCTAAGCTGCAGGCCATTATGGACAATGTCTCCCACTCTACGACACTGTGATGAGATACAGGAGCTCATTCAGTGCAAGACTCATTATACTGATATGACCACAGAGCTCCACAGGAGGTCATTCTTACCTGTGGCCATCAAACTCTGTAACTCCTCCCTCAGTGTGTGATACTGTGGCTCATCTGTGCAAAACTCAGTACCAAATTTCCTATGTTCACATGTGTAACAACAGTAATAATAATGTAATGCATTTTTTTTAAATTGTGTGCAATAACTCAAAGGTCCAATAATTTGAACTGCTTTTCACAGTATGTTTCATATTTATTATCACAGTTACTTCCACTTTACTGTATTCGTAAGAATTTAAACATTTACATATTGAAAATTTCTCTTATTTACTTTAAATTATTAAAGTGTTTATTCTTTTACATACATAGTTGCAACTGTAATAACTGCAATTTCCCTCTGGGATCAATAAAGTATTCTGATTCTTATTACAGCCTTCAAACAGCAGAGGGCACCTACATTAACATCTAATGATTCCAACGTGATTCATCAGTCAAACTCATTATTCTGACACTCTGCACTGTAATGTCATCATTGAAATTATTTTGTGACATAAACATGCTTTATTAGAGAAAATCACTTCAATTCTGATGTTTAACAGGTGTGATGATCAGCGGCGCTGAGTTATTATCTCCAACATTGTCAGAGGGGCTGAAATATGGATAGAGTTTCTCAGTGAAAGACTGACCAGTGAAAGAGTAGATATGAGACCTGGCCTCAACATCGTAGAAGGAGACCAGACCCTCCTCATAATCCACAAACACCCCCACCTTCTGGGGGGCCTGTTTCAAGGAGAGGTGGACATAGGCCAAATCTGCTGCTGTATATTCAGTCTCATTTCTCAGAACCACAATCCAGTATCCATCCTCAGGACTCAGTGTAATCTCTCCCTTCCTGTTACTGGACTCTGTGGTCACTCCTAATGTCCAGTCAGTCTTTCCTCTGACCTGAACCTCATAGTAAAATCTCCCTGAGGAGAACCCCTCCTTTCCCAGCACACAGACACAATCATCAAACCTCTCTGGGTTGTTGGGGAGATTCTGTTCTGTGTCTCTACATGTGACCTGTTTTCTATCATCAGACAAGATGAGGAAGGGATTTGCTGTATCAGGATCCAGAGTCATGTCCACTGAGAGAGAAACACATAAACATTAACATTAACATTAACGGAACATTTACTTGTATATACATCTGCAAAGGTTTGGACACCCAGTGTCAAATTTCATGTTTTGTTGATTTTCGAGGTAAAAATAATTCAACACGTTCTCTATAGAGAACACACCTCTGCACATTCAAAATAACAATTACAAAAGGTAAAAAACTAAAATGTGGCCTGAGTAACAGTTATGGAACATTTTTAAAGTTTATGGTATATTTTTTTCCCCCCAAACCCAACAAAGAACAGACCACACACACTAACATTATCAGTAAAATGCCATATTAAATTTGTTCTCTTTAGAGGACGTGATGATTTATTCAACAAAACATTATTTTACTGAAAACATTTGCACTGTATCATGTGATCAGTGAGAGGTCACTCACCTGCATACTGTTCAATTCTCTCCAGTTCTGTTTGGAAATGAATAAACGACAATAACGTTTGTTATTATATTGTAAACTGTACTTAATTGATTACTTGATAAGCATTAAAAACAAAAGAGAATTTTAATATGAAGACCAAATGATATAGTGCAGTAATAAACATGGATGGGTTAAATATCCATATATTATTAAATGTCTAAATGCCTCATTTACTAAACATTCGTATTTGGTATCGGGACCTCAGTGACTTCCTAAACTGTCTTTTCTGCTGAACATCTTAAATATTACTGATCAGTAAATACTTACCAGTCGCATCAAGCTTCTCCATCTCCTTACTGAGCTCTTCCTGAAGCTGAGACAGAGCTCTCCTCAGAGTCTCCACCCTCAGATGAGCGTTAATCCTGAGCTCAGTCCAGTTCTTGGTGGGTGGAGGGCTGCAGAGGGACGGGTAAACCTACAGTCCAGCAGGAGAGAGGAGAAACCCCTCAGCATGGGCAGCGCTGTCCTGTGATGGACTGCATTACTATGGAGAAACAGAGGGACTCTGACCTGTAGGAGGTGGAGGTGGTCCTCAGTGTGGGAGAGCTGCTCCAGCTCAGTGTCTCTCCTCTTTAGCTCAGTGATTTCCTGCTCCAGCTCTTTAATGAACTCTTCAGCCTGCCTCTCTGCTGCTTTCTGCTTCTCCTCCATCACCTCAAGCAGCACCGCCTGGCTTCTCTCAATGCAGCGCAGCAGAGCTCTGAAGACCTCCACACCGTCTGCTTTCTCCTTCTCTGAGCTTTTCTAACAGGCGAGAGTAAAACTAAAAATTGTAATATTAACAAAGCAGGTTTCATACATTGAAAGTACTCAAAATGCTTGACAGACAAAGAACATTTTATCATAAAAGAAGAATAAAGAATAGTAAAGAAAGTAAAATATTCATACAAGGAAGAAAGAAATTGAGTGAAATGTGATATTTTAGTGCAGAAAAGGCCTTTTAATGTAGATTTCTAACTAAAGATATCTGCGGGATGTCTTGCAGGAGAGAATTCCATAGTTTAGAAACAAAGTTAAAATTTTACATTTTAGAAGGTTTTATAATAGCTTATTATACTAGATAAGCAGTAACCAATATATCAAAAGCTCACCAGGTGCAACAGAAATGTAAAGTAGCCTATTGTCTCCATAGGTATAGTGTTGACAGGTATATGCAGGTAATATCACTTCAGAATATTTTCAGACTGTCCAATCTACAACCCCATTTACAAAAAAGTTAGCACGCTGTGCAAAATGTAAATAAAAACAAAATACAATTACATAATCATTAAAAACCCTGTATTTTAGTTGAAAATAGTACAAAGACATAATAACAAATGTTGAAACTGAGTCATTTTATTGTTTTTTGAAAAATATTTGCCCATTTAAATTTGATGCCAACAACATGTTCCAAAAAGGTTGGGACGAGGCAACAAAAGGATGGTAAAGTTGTGTAATGTTAAAAAACAACTGGTGGTTGATTGGTAACAGGTCAGTAACATGATTATGTAAAGCATGAGTATAAAAAGCACCTCAGAGAGGCGGAGTCTTGCAGAAGTAAAGATGATGATGAGTCTGTGAAACTCTGCACAATCAAACAGAGCAACAGTTTAAAAAGAACGTGTCTCAATATAAAATGGCAAAGAACTTTTACTTTTCATCATCTACAGCACATGATATCATTAAAAAAACAGTATTGGCTGGCTGTGATCTTTGCAGCTCAGGCAGCACTGCATTAAAAACAGACATGATTCTGTATTGGAAATCACGGCATGGGCTCAGAAAACCACTGTCTGTGAACTCACAAATGCAAGATAAAACTCTTAAAAAAAAGAACAAACTGTACATAAACAGAATCTAGAAACACTGCCACCTTCTCTGGGCTGAGATCATTTAAAATGGACTGAGGGGAAGTGGAAACATCCTGTGGTTCGACGAATCACATCGGTTAAAGACCACTCAAATGCATACAGTGTGTTGTTAAGAGGAGGTGATGAAACACAGTGGTAAACAAGCCCCTGCCCCAACTTATTTGGAACATATTGTTGGCATCGAATAAAAATGGGCAAATATAAAAAAAAAAAAAACAATAAAATGTCTCAGTTTCAAGATTTGATATGTTGTCTTTGAACAACCCCAACTCTAAAACCATTGGGATGCTGTGTATAATGTTAATAATTGTAAATATAAATAAAACGCAATGACACAGTTCACCGTGCAATCCACAAACTCAGGTTAAAGCAGAAATAATAAAGAAGAAATAATATATAAACAGTATCCAGAAACGCTGCCAACTTCTCTGGGCCCAAGCTCATTTGAGATGGACTAAGGTGAAGTGGAAAAGTGTACTGTGGACCAATAAATAAAAAAAAGTCATGGACAATGTATCCTCCATGCTAAAGACCCCCCAGCTTTTTATTGGTACACAGTTCAAAAGCCAGCTTCCATGATGGTATGGTGGAGCATTAGTGCACATGACATGGGTAACTTGTACATCTGGGAAGGCATCATTAATTCTGAACAAAATATACAGGTATTGGCAACATAAGCTGCCATCCAAACAGCGTCTTTTTCAAAGAAGCCCTTGCATATTTGAGCAAAACAATGCTAAGCTACACTAGCATCCACCACAACAGCATGGCTTTGCAGAAGAAGAGTCCGGAACAGACCTGCACTGATATTGTATTTTCCTAACTGTTCTGTCATTTGTCACTGACAACTTTTACCAGAATAGTTTCTGTAATGTGACCTGAAATGAAACCTGACTGAATTTTTTTCACACAGAAAGACATTGTTGAAATTCAATTAAACAGACAGAATAAAACTAATTCCCTCTCCTTGCTTTTTTCCGAGTATACAATCGCCCACATGTCCGGCCGGATACTGAAGGACGACTGACTGTTGAGCCCTCCTGCTACCCACTTCAGACCAGCTGCCCACGCCCCAGCTACCACCACCTACCTTGGACTAGCTGCCCACCCTACACTGATGTTTTCATAGACTCCTAGCTATTACTACTACTAATACTACTGCTATTAATATTAGTAGTATAATCAATTGGAGGTAGTTTGACCAGAGGAGGATGGGTCCCCCCTGGTGAGCCTGGTTCCTCCACAGGTTTCTTCCTCAGTTCTGAGGGAGTTTTTCCTTGCCACTGTTGCCCCTGGCTTGCCCGCTGGGGGGGTTTTACATTTTTTACATTCTTGTTAAAACTGTCTTTTCTGGAATTCTGTGAAGCTGCTTTGTGAGAACATCCATTGTAAAAAGCACCACAAATTAATTTGATTTGATTTGATTAAGGCTCACCTTGTTGAGCTCTACAGACTGTTTGATTTCCTCAATCTTCTTCAGTCGGTCCTGGATCATCTGCTGAACCGCTGCCTGTGTCTTTTCCAGCTGAGTCTATAAAAAAGGCAAAGTGTAACAATACCATACATTCATTGGAGCAACGTTCCTTATGCACAAAAAAACACACACAAAAAAAAAACAGACAACAGTTAACATTTCTCTAAATGTTCCTCACCTTCTTCTCTCCACTCTCCTCCTCTATAGGAACAGTGCTGTGAGTCTTGTGGTCTGTCTCAGTGCAGAGCTGACACACACACACATCTGGTCGTCTCTACAGAACAGCTCCAGGGGTCTCTCATGTTTCTGGCAGATGTAGTTCTCCAGGTTCTCCACAGGGTCCATTAGTTTGTGTTTCCTAAATGAAGCGATTCTCTCATGAGGTTCCAGATGAGTCTTGCAGTAGGAGGCCATACAGATCAGGCAGGACTTCAGAGCTGCACTTTTTTCAAAGCAGACATCGCACAGCACCTGAGATTTGGTAGGTTTCTCTGGAGCTCTGCTGGATTTGACCTGAACTGACTTCTTGAACTGAGCAGCCAGTCCAGAGATTAAAGTGTTCACAGACATTTCAAGTCTTGTTGGAAATTCTGCCTTACAGACTGGACACTGGCAGCGTGAACTGCTGTCCCAACACTTTTTGAGACAGACCCTGCAGAAGTTGTGTCCACATGGAGTAGAGACTGGATCAGTGAACCCATTCAGACAGATTGAGCACTGGAACTGGTCTTCAGACAGGAGACTGCTGGAGGAAGCCATGACTGATGGAGGAGACACAGAGACACCGTGAGGGAGAGTTAAGACCAAAGAAAATTTCCTACTTTTTTCTTAGTCAATGCATATAAACTATTGTGTTTTTCAATGTTTCTATAAATCAATGTAAACAAAAAGGGACGTTTTAGGAAAAGTACTGATCTTAATTCAGTGACTTTAGTCTGACTGATGAGCTTTACATTCTACCTGTTAATCAGGAATCTGTAGCTGAACAAACGATCACAGCTTCTAATGCTAAACATAACAGACTTTTAATAAGCATTTTAATAAGATTAAAGATAAATAATCTCCAAAACACGAACAACAGTGATGGTAGAAATGATCTGAACAGCTGGATGTGTTTTCAGTAACAGACAGTAAGAAACTTAGACTCATTACCACTTTCACTTTCTCTCCTTTGGTCTGCTTTTCTGCTTCTTCAGAGTTTATCTGTAGAGTTTCACTGAGTTTCCTGACTGGAGAACCTCCAGACTGAAGATATTGTGCAGTTGCAATGAACTGAATTCTGCTTATGAAACAGCTCTGCTTTACCTTGGTCTCTCCTGCGTGACGTCATGAGGCCACTCCCATGTACACATGGTGACAGTTTGTTGTACTTGCAGGTTTTGGCCAGCAGGTGGCGGATATTCACCATCTGAATTACATCATCCCAATATGTTTCTCTAATATATCAAAACAAATATGTAAATATATATGAATCAGTCATTCATCTATGGGAAAATGTGTTAATATAATTTACCAATTCTATAATATATTAAACACTTTATCTTAGTTATGCTCGTTTGCTGAGTATCTGATTTTAATCTCAAAATGTATGAAAAGTGAATGAGCAAGTTTTTCCATAATGCAGTAAAATTCTTTATTAATTAATCTCTAAATTCTTAAGTAAGTACTTTATTTGTGATGTTAACGGGTCATGGTCAAGTTTCAGGATGCCCCCTAGCCGCCTCCCAGTGGAGGTTTACCAGGCACGGCTTACTGGGACTAGACCCCAAGGTCGTCCTAGAAGTTGCTGGAGGTATTATATCATCAGGTTGGCCTGGGAGTGGCTTGGAGTGGCCCGGACTGAGCTGGAGGACGTTGTGGTGGATTCTCTGCTCTCTGAACTGCTACCGTGACCCTGTCTGGATTAAGCAGTTTAAGATGATGATGATGATGATGACTATGGTGGAGATACACAGACTCAATTTCCTCTTAGCAAAATTCACAAATGGTTTAATGAATGCAGTCACAGCTCAAACAACAGCCAGAAATGTTGCTTAACAGTGTGCAAAGGTTTTGGTTCTGTGCCCTCGCTTAGTTTTGAGGACCCTCATATAAAATAAAGTTTTTAATCAAACTATTCATGACCTAAAAGTAACAACACACAAATATATTCTCCTTTATAAAGCTGTTACACTTCCTTAGAGGCACAAGACAAGTCTGTGCTCTGCAACTTACACACAGTGCAGAGTCCATATAGTCCTGCTGTATATCTGATAGTATGCTGATGGTTTGTAGAGACATAGGCAGTGTTAAGTTACAGTGTAAGTGAACCAAATACTTTACTTCATCTCTTTTATGCATTGTTTAGCCTACACAAGGCACACTGTGGAAACACCAGGTTGATAAAAGACGTATTGGATGCCTGCTGGATGCCCCCGACCCAATTCTGACCCCCCAAACTTCCCCACAGCTAGATTACTCTTGATGTTCTGTTCAACAGGAGGATGAAACGCCATAATATCCCAGCTTTAACTATAACCACAACACTGCACGTTTGGAAATATTGGCGAGACTCCAGTGAAAGTTCTACTCTTACAGAATCTGATGGCATCGATTCCAGCCAGTTAACACACATTATTACAAAGCCTGAGTCATTTCAAACTGAACATGACAGCGAGTTCAGTGAACTTCAGTGTCCTCCACAGATCTGAATCCAATAGAGAACGTTTAGGATGTGGCAGAGCAGGAGAATCCAGCTCCTTCTTGAATCCCTGTCACACATAATTCAGGCTGTTCTGAGTGCAAAGGGAGTCCAACCCAGTATCAGCATGATGTTCCTAGCATAGTGGCTGGACAGTGTTCATTAGTGCCTTGGTTGTCTGTTCCAAACAACAGAAACACCAACAGAACTTCAGAACCACTGAAGGAACCACAGAACAATCAGTGTCTTTGTGAGTTGGTTAGCTGGTACCAAAGATGCTAAATTCACTAAATGAAAGTGTTATTACATTAAATCTAAGCAAGCAGAGTCTAATATAAGCTTGACTTTGCTGTTTATCTGTGCTTCTCTTTGATGCTTACAAGGTTCAGTACCGTTATCTTGGTCTCAGCACGCCAGCATTTATTGTTAATTTAATTAATTTATGTCTTTTATTCTCCAGATACGGTTCTAAAAGGAAACAGTGGATACACCAATTCCCGATTTGACTCATTTCCAAAGCCAAAAGCAAATGCAAAGAACATCCGGTTTGGATTGGTCTGTGAGCCTCACCATCAGCTGAGCACAAACACCTTAACCAGATGACTGTGTTCTCAAAGGGGAGTCATTTCAACTATAGTTCACACCATCTTTGTCCCAGTTTGGGGAATTCAGTACTGTGTTTCACTTTGCCGCTGTTGTGGTTTTGCATGTTGCAGTAATCTCACTGATGGAGAAGATGCCAAGAAGTTCACTTATGAACGCATCACTGAATCAGATATTTGATCAAATGAGATTAAGAGTCTGAAACATCTATCAGTAAACTGGAAAACTGAAACTGTGACTGTTCTGTACTTTTCACCTGATGAGTAGTTGTTGAAGTCAGTGAAAAATGCTCGCAGCACTGTAGTGAGCACAGTGAGGTAGAGTTGGGTGTAAATTCTCCACCAGATATATAACACAGAATGCAAATACACCTACACTATATTTCCAAAAGTATTCACTCACCCATCCAAATCATTGAATTCAGGTGTTCCAATCACTTCAATGGCCTCAGGTATATAAAACCAAGCCCCTAGGCCTGCAGACAGCCTCACAAATGCACTTCTGGAAGAATGGTCAAAAATTCCCATAACCATACTCCTAACCCTTGTAGAAAGCCTTCCCAGAAGAGTTGAAGCTGTTATAGCTGCAAAGGGTGAGCTGACATCATATTAAACCCCATGGATTAAGAATGGGATGCTACTGTAATAAACTTGACTCTGGGAGGATTCTGCACTGTTACATCAGGTCTTGCTGGACTGGGCTTTTGTTTATGTCTTTGATTAAGAGGCTCTGCATTCAGAACATTATTGGGTTATGATCACAAAAACACTGTCTGTTATTAAGATTAACTGACCCTTATTAGTCCCACATTGGGGGACTAATAACTCCGCATTTAACCCATCCGTGAAGTGAATACACACACACTAGAGGGCAGTGAGCACCCTTGCCCAGAGCGGTGGGCAGCCCTATCCACGGCGCCTGGGGAGCAGTTGGGGGTTAGGTGTCTTGCTCAAGGGCGCCTCAGTCATGTCCTGTCAGCTCTGGGGATCGAACCACCGACCTTCCAGTCACGAGGCTGATTCCCTAACCTCCAGCCCACAACTGTCCCCCAATATGAATTATTAATAAAATGTTTACCAGCTGCATTGAATGGAATCGGCTTCTTTATCAGCGAATGCTTGTCATGAAAGACTGCTTATAGCTAATCGCTAGTTAGCACGCTAACTCCCTTTACCCTTTACTCTCTCTCTCTCTTGCTCTCTCTCTCTCTGTCTCTCTCTCTCTCTGTCTCTGTGATTTAATTGTAAACTTTAAGCTGTCATTCTTTAAACAGATAGAAAAAAGAAATAAACATGGACAAAATGAATGTAACGTTTAGACACCATGTCCGTTTTATTGTCTTGCACTAAACCATGAAAATCAGTTTGAGTTTTTTTTTTTTTTTAACAGAATACATTTAATTTGATCAGAATAATATTAATGAATTTAAAATTTACTGACATTGGTAGCAATTTGATAAGAGTCCCACTAACAAAACTATAAACTCATAAATATTTACATTCAATATACATGAGTAAAAGGAGCTTTGTGATAAAGAGGTAAAGCGTGAGTTTTAACTGTTTATAAATGAGCTGTGATTCCTACGAGACTCATCAATCACACTGATACTGACACTCTGCACTTTATCATCATTTCATTACAATGACACCAGTGATAAACAGTTAGGACTGCAGTACTGGCTAACAATGGATTGACCCTGTCTAGAGAGTCATTCATTTATATATTTTTATCTAAATTATTATTTCATTCATTAATTAATTGGATATTGTATTTTGAGATTTATTTAATAATATACATTTAGTTGTGCTCTGCAGTGCCACCATGCAACAGTTACTTTTTCTGACATAATAAAGTGGATTTACACAAACATTTAATCTTTATTTCTGAAGTTTAACAGGTGTGATGATCAGCGGTGCTGAGTTTTTACCTCCTTCACTGAGACAGGGACTAAAGTATGGATAGAGTTTCTCAGTGAAAGACTGACCAGTGAAAGAGTAGATATGAGACCTGGACTCAACATCATAGAAGGAGACCAGACCCTCCTCATAATCCACAAACACCCCCACCTTCTGGGGAGCCTGTTTCAAGGAGAGGGGGACAGAGAGAGAATCTGCTGCTGTATATTCAGTCTGATTCCTCAGCAATAATCTCCAGTATCCATCCTCAGGACTCATTGTACTTGCTCCCTTCCTGTTACTGGACTCTCTGGTCACTCCTAAATCCCACTTAGTCTTCTCTCTGACCTGAACCTCATAGTAAAATCTCCCTGAGGAGAACCCCTCCTTTCCCAGCACACAGGTACAACGATCAAACCTCTCTGGTTTATCAGGGAGATTCTGTCGTTTGTCTCCAAGTCTCACTTGTTTCCCGTCATCAGACAGGATGAGGAAGGGATTTGCTGAATCAGGATCCAGAGTCACGTCCACTGAGAGAGAAACACACAGTTTAACCCAATTTAACACTAAACATCACACAATCAAGCAGATTCATATATTTAGTCATGTGATCAGTGAGAATAGACAAACCTGCATATTGTTGAATTCTCTTCAGTTCTGTTTGGAAAAGAATAACGGACAAAAACTGTTGTACTTTGTTTTGTTCATCAAAATGTCTGTTCAGCATGAACCACAAAGCAGCACAGGAATATTAACACCAAATTAATCCGTGAAGAACATAAGGGGGATTTTTAAACACAGAATTAGCCAGAATCCAAGTATCTTAATACCCCCTGTAATAAATATGCATTTCTGGTATTAGAATCCTGATGACTTACTGAAAACTAACATTACTTGTATAAAACAAACCTCATCCTCACGGACTCCTACTGATCAGTAAATACTCACCATGCTCATCAATCTTCTCCATCTCCTTACTGAGTTCTCCCTGAAGCCGAGTCAGAGCTCTCCTCAGAGGCTCCACCCTCAGATGAGAGTTAATCCTGACCTCAGTCCAGTTCTTGGTGGGTGGAGGGCTGCAGAGGGACGGGTAAACCTACAGTCCAGCAGGAGTGAGGAGAAACCCCTCAGCATGGGCAGTGCTGTCCTGTGATGGACTGCATTACTATGGAGAAACAGAGGGACTCTGACCTGTAGGAGGTGGAGGTGGTCCTCAGTGTGGGAGAGCTGCTCCAGCTCAGTGTCTCTCCTCTTTAGCTCAGTGATTTCCTGCTCCAGCTCTTTAATGAACTCTACAGCCTGCCTCTCTGCTGCTTTCTGCTTCTCCTCCATCACCTCAAGCAGCTCCGCCTGGCTTCTCTCAATGCAGCGCAGCAGAGCTCTGAAGACCTCCACACTGTCTGCTTTCTCCTTCTCTGAGCTTTTCTAACAGGAGACAACAATAATGAAATTTCTAATACAGAGCTTTTTGGTGCTGTACAATCATTTTATCAAAATAAAAGGAAAGCAAAAGTCAACGCTTTAGCGTAATGCAGGCTGAGAAATGTTTCTAAAGTTTAACCAATGCTGTCAGTACACAATCTACAATTGAGGTAGCTTGAAGAATAGAAACAATGACTAGCAAAACAAACCATTCATTGCCAGATATAATTTTCTCATTAGTTTGCTGTGGAATTTAACACCATGGATTTTTTTGAAAAATGTCCTATTGGGTGTCCCATGTTCACTTAAAATACAGAAAAGTAGCAGCATGTATGAAGGGGCCCCAGGAAAGACACTTGAGGTACTCCATAAAAAAAGTCACACTTTCCAGATACAAATTAAACAAGAGCAACAAAATACTGTTTAATATTTGTAAAACCACTTCAGAACATTTACAGACAGCCCAGTCTAGTTTTCAACTGTCTAACAGACTGATCTTCAGTTATCTAGTACATTTAATGCACCATAATGTCCAAATGGAGAAGAAATAATATTTTGTTATATTAATGTTCTGGAATTTTTAATAGATTTCACAGTTCAAATTGATTGTAAAGATTGTGCAGTTTGATGATTTGATTTTCATTGTGTTTATTATGAGCATTCAGAAATGCCTGCAGAGTAAATAAGCAATAGGATTCAGCTCAGACTCACTTGATTGAGCTCTACAGACTGTTTGATTTCCTCAATCTTCTTCAGTCGATCCTGGATCATCTGCTGAACTTCTGCCAGTGTCCTTCCCATTTGAATCTGTGATAAATAAACAAATTAGAACAATATCGTTTGAGAATTTCTTTTAATGGAAAAGCAAATAAGGTTAATAATTCTTTCTAAATGTTCTTCACCTTCTTCTCTCCACTCTCCTCCTCTATGGGAACAGTGCTGTGAGTCTTGTGGTCTGTCTCAGAGCAGAACTGACAAACACACGTCTGGTCGTCTCTACAGAACAGCTCCAGGGGTTTCTCATGTTTCTGGCAGATGTAGTTCTCCAGGTTCTCCACAGGGTCCATCAGTTTGTGTTTCTTCAGTTTAGCTGCAGTTTTATGAGGCATCAGATGAGTCTTGCAGTAAGAGGCCATGCAGGTCAGGCAGGACTTCAGAGCTGCACTTTTCTTTTCACAGCAGACATCACAGAGCACCTGAGATTTGGCAGGTTTCTCTGGAGCTCTGCTGGATTTGAGCTGAACTGACTTCTTGAACTGAGCAGCCAGTCCAGAGATGAAGGTGTTCACACGCAGTTCAGGCCTTTTGGAGAATTCCTCTTTACAGACTGGACACTGGCAGCGTGAACTGCTGTCCCAGCACTCTTTGAGACAGACCCTGCAGAAGTTGTGTCCACAAGGAGTAGAGACTGGATCAGTGAACACATCCAGACAGATGGAGCACTGGAGCTGAACTTCAGACAGGAGACTGCTGGAGGAAGCCATGACTGACAGAGGAGAGACAAAGACATAGTGAAGGTGATTTAAGATTGTAGAAAACATCACATTCATAATAATTCTTAATAATAGCCAATAAATGAAACCCTATCATGACTTTCTGGTTTCAGTGTCACTGTCAAAAAAGACATTCTCATGCGTTCCATCTCAAACCCATCGCATCAACATGACTGATCATCTTGACGTTCTACCAGCTGAACCTTAGAGCCCAACCAATAAAGAAAACAACAATATAGAAATATGTCCACATATGCAGTCGTGACTGACTATTTTCTGAATTTCTACAAACACCATTTAATTTTATAGTAAATGAGTCTGGTTTATGTTTATGAACAGAGGCTACAGATCAACATAGTAAAGGAGCTCATCTGTGATCCTGAGTTTAAAGCCAGTTTTTATTCAACTTAAACTTGGAACTAAGTTGTAAATAAATCTGAAACTGAAACTTTGCTTGTGTGTAAAAAGTGATTTCAGAGCCACTCGGTTCTCCCTGATGGAAACTGTTTACCTTCAGTGTTTTGTGCTTCTGATCATTTTAATAGACGTCAGCGTCACTAATTAATGACGTTCTATTAAAAGACTGGTTTACCAAGAGAGACGCTGGAGGACTTTCACCTGAAATGAGTTCATGTAGCCAGTCTGGTTATAAAAATGATAACAGGACATCAGAGCCAGAATTACTCTTTTAGTACTTTTACTTTATACTTAAGTACATTTGAAGGTGAATACTTTAGTACTTTTACTCAAGTGGAGGTCTAAAGGGAGGAACTTCTACTTTTACTGGAGCAATATTTTACTTTGGGGGTCTCTACTTTAACTCCAGTACATGGTTTGTGTACTTCGTCCACCACTGCTCATTACTTATAAGACTGTCCGCTTCCAACCGAACCACTGCTGGTGGGACGCATTTTATGATCAAATGAGGGAAATTCATCAGTGGAGCTGGCTTTATTCTTCTAGCAGCACATCAGCACTGTACTGTCAGTATAATCAGCCTGTTTGAACCTTTGACTCTTTACTGACTGTCATTGCGTTCATATCGTCCCTGCTGCTCGAGCGGTGTCTAAAAATGACAGATGAGCCTTAAAATAACAGTGAAGATCTGTGTTTGATTTCTGTCTGAGCATCAGCAACCTGAGTTAAACTCAAAGTGATAAACTGCTGACACAGAAGCAGAAAATCAAGCAAGGATCAGTGTTATTGCTGTTCACGGATCCAAAAGGCCACAGAGTGCAGTGGGTTCATTTCAAATGAGGCACTAAAACCTTCAAAACTGAAGAGACTCCAGACCAAACAATGACTCCTGTGGGAGCCACAAGAGCGTCTGCAGTGAAATCCAGATGGAAAGCAGCCCCAAATTAGCTGCCCCAAATTTGCTCTTGATATCTTTTTTTGTCCATGTTGTACTTGCTACTGAAATAATAATAATAATAATATTCTTTTGAACATTAGTCAACAGTCTTGGTTACTCGTCTCTCTGCAAAGTAAGCCTGATTGATTCATCTTAGAGCATAATCAGAGTTATTACATCCTTCCACCAGCAGATGGCGCCATATACTAACATCTGCTGTTGCTCACCCTTCTTTTCCCTGGGATGCACACTGTGGCTACATAAGTACACCAAGTAACCAAGTTGACTGAGCTAAACTCCCAGAAAAAAAATATAACACCTTCAAAATTATAAACACGCTCTCACTGATTCCAGGGACGTGCAGTATCCACTTATTTCATCCCCAAACTTCAAACATCTCCAGTATACTGTGGCGTCAGCATAAAGGATGCCATATGTCTGTTTTTACTGAACAGAGCAGAACGGCACTGCAACACAGTGAAACTAACGAGGGAGGTCACCACCGGCCGTTCACTCCCAGTCCTCTTCCAGCTCTGCCAGCACACCAGTCACTCCGGCACCACTCACCTGGGGACTTGCTCAGGCACATCATCTCCTCCTCCAGCACTTGTTCTCTTGGTGATGTAACATCCTCTATGCCTTCTCTTTCCACTGCTATGCTGATGACACCCAACTAATGCTTTTCTTCCCACCTTCTGACACCCAGGTTTCCAGTCACATCTCGGCATGTCAGCTCCTCATGGCTGGCAGCTCAGCACCTGAAGCTCAATCCTAGCAGGACTTTGTCCTCATCATAATTTTGCCATCCCATTCAACAACTCTCTGATTGTTCCATCGGAAGATGTAAGAAGACTCTGTGTGATTCTGCATGGCCAGTTATCGTTCTCAGCTCACATCGCGAACTTGACTCAGTCATGCAGGTTTTTCTTGTCACCTTGAAGATTCAAACCTTTCTCACTCGAGAGGCCACCCAGGTGCTCGTTCAGTCTCTTGTCACCTCAAAGCTGGACTACTGCAACTCGCACTTGACTGGTCTTCCTTTGCAGGTCATCAAGCCTCTGTAACTCATGAATGCAGCAGCACGGCTCGTCTTTAGTCTTCCTAAATTCAGTCACGTCATTCCGCTGACGTGCTCCCTTCACTGGCTTCCTGTTGGTGCCTGCAACAGATTTAAAACCCTGATGCCATTAGACCAGCCCCTCCCTAATGGCAATGGTCAAAACTCCAACTGTACCTCAAACCATTTGAGCTTCAAGTACAGCTCAGCTTGACCCCCAAACCTTAATGTGTGGAAGATGAGCATCAAGACTGTTCTCTGTTCTGGCACCCAGGTGGTTGATTTAACTCCCACTGGTCTTTCATGGTCTTAAGTTAAGTGATACTTTTTTGATCCCACAAACGGAGAAATTCCACCTCCGCATTTAACCCATCCATGAAGTGAAACACCACATACACACTAGTGAATACACACACACTAGGGGGCAGTGAGCACACTTGCCCAGAGCGGTGGGCAGCCCTATCCACAGTGCCCGGGGAGCAGTTGTGGGTTAGGTTTCTTGCTGTCGGCTCTGGGGATTGAACCGGCGCCCTTCCAGTCACAGGGCCAGCTCCCTAACCTCCAGCCCAGGACTGCCCATCACGCCCTTCAAACACAGACTGAAGTCTGTCTCTTCATAAAGCACTTAAGTGAGCACTGAGTTAAATACTTATTGAAATGTATTGTATTGCACTGTGTCTAATTCTGTTTCTTTTCTCTGGGTATCAATATAGGCTTTTGTTTCTAGCAGTGTCTGAGCTCAGGACGAGCTTTCGCTCTAACCTGTTGGTAACCAGCAAAGATAAATTCTCTGGGTAGACAACAAAGCATTTTTGTAAGTTGCTCTGAATAAGATGGTCTATTAAATGCTATAAATGTAAATGTTAAAATGGTTTTTTGGGCACCAATGAAAAATGAGTCTTCAAAACACCCATTGAAAGGGTTTTTTAGGAAACCAACGATGGTTATCCTGTAGACTCCCCCCCAAGAACCGTTTTAGCTCCACAGGCCACTTTTATTTTTAGAGCATAGCAACATTTCTTATGTATAAAGGGGCAGTACAGAGTGAAGCTTAGCTGAGGTTCACATCCAACTCACTCCACTGAGTTCTAAAAAGTGTACGATTTCTCAGTCTTCTTCAGTCGGTCCTGGATCATCTGCTGGACTTCTGCCTGTGTCTTCCACAGCTGAAAATATAACATAATAATAGGTAATGTGATATGAATAAGATTTGGTGGTTGTATGTTAAGAACTGTTGAATGAATGTGAAATAGATTAGGTGTGGCATGAAATTAGGTGCGGTAGGTTTTTAGCTGGTCTCTTCAATTTTCTCTTATATTTGATCTGTTTTTAATCAACAGTTTAATACAAACACACATGACCAGAAAAAGATACATATAATACAAAATGAATTACTTGTTACTGAATGTAAAATGGACTGGCGACCTGTCCAGGGTGTATCCTGCCTTCCGCCCGATGACTGCTGGGATAGGATCCAGGACCCCCCCCCCCCCCCCCCACCCTGAGTTAGAAGCGGGTTAGAAAATGGATGGATGGATGGATGTAAAAAGGCCTGAGGCTGATAATAATTAAAATAAAAGTATTTGAGAAGACATTTCTTCAAGATACTAGCCACATGTTAAATTTTGGGCGCTGTGATTTAAATATTTAAATAATGGAAATGAAGGCCCCTTTACTGTAAGAACTGTTGCTGATTGTTAATTAGTGCAGTTGTGGCACAGAGTGAGCAAGTGATGTCATAAATAGGGTCACAAATAAAAATTAATAACCACATTAATATTCACATTCTATGTGTACAAATAAAAAAAAAGGGTTCCCGACAGTTTTGTTATGAGAGGCCAAGGTGTCTGAGTTTTATCTGTCTATGAAAGGACTGTGATTCCTAGATGGTTCATCGGTCAAATTCATACTGACCAACGGCAACGTGATTCCATCCCTGTTTCATTTAGTTAGATCGAGACAAATGATAAACAGTTTAACACTGTACAATAAATGTCTCCAGTGATTCATTTATTTATTCTGTTCTTGCACTTTTCATTACATACACTGCTTTCATTGTGTAGTGTGTTTGTTTTTACATACATTTAGTTATGCTCTGCCATAAACTGAAGAATATAATCTGACAGTATAAACTGGACTTGTGGAAATACAGCGTGTATCGAAAGAAAGGAAACACCCACATAAAATGAAAACGGATTGGCAGACGGTGATCCAGTTTTAGACACACGCTTTGGGGGAACCTGTAAGGCCATGTCACCAACAAGGTGGTCATCCTGAATGCCGCCGTCTTGGATTCAACTGGGACGGTAGGTGTGTGACATCAGACGGGTAGAGAATTTCACCAGAAAAGCAGTGATACACTTCACGTCAACGTAACTTTATTCATTTCCATGTTAAAACAGTGATTTTTATTCTGTACAGGCGATGTGAAGAGTGGCGTTATCCCAAGCAGAACATGTTAAAATGGTCCTCATTTCCGGGGGACGAAGCACACGTGTCATCACAGAAGACTTCAACCAACATCACCCAACCAACTGAGGCTTAGCCTCAGTTCAACAAACTTTGTCTGACCATAAATGGCACCCTCACAAAATTTCAAATGAGATGCTGCAACATCTGACTGAGGACAGCACAGGTCATCGGACAGCGTTTGTAGAACGGGTGACGCAACAACTTCACGTAAACCCTGTTCAGTGCTGTTCAGTGATGAAGCAGATCTGTGAATGGAGAGGACAAGAAACAGCATCACTGACACTAAACCCTCACTGGACCGACCCATCTAATTTGGTTTTCTCACCTAAAGTCACGGCATGGTGTGGTGTGTGAGGTGCCCGAACTGTGTGATCCTTACTTCTTTGGCGGAACATTAAGCACAAGCCGTTACACAAGGTTATTAAATGCATGACGTGCAGTTTCCCTAAAAGTGGATCGGTCGTATGGGTCCAATCGAGTGGCCACCACCATCTCCTTATTTAACCCTTTGGATTTCTATCTGTGGGGTCATGTCAAGGCATTTGTTTACTCTGTGAAGAGTGTTGTTCATCTTAAAGACAGAATCGTTGATGCTTGTTCTAGCATTCAGCTGGAAAGTTTGAATGGGAGGAAAGGACAGCTCGAGCATGGTGGACCGCATATTGAACACATTCTATACACCTTATGGTCAATTTTCCGGTTTCATGTAAAATCACTGCTTCAGCATGAGACCCAATGAAGTTACGTTGACATGAAGCACACCACTGTTTTTCTGGTGAGATTCTCTGCCCGTTTGATGTGACACACACCTACCTACCCATTTGTAAAACTCAAGCTCAAGACGGCGAACATATTGGTGACATGGCCTGACAGGTTTCCCCCTCCTCCCCCACAGCTTATGGCTGAAACTGAATCACTGTCTGCCAATCTGATTCCATCGTAAATGTGCATCCCCTTCATTTTGAGATGTCCTGGATATTCTATTCATGTGTAACGTTCATCAGGTGTGATGATCAGCGGTGCTGAGCTTTTACCTCCATAATTAAGACCAGGACTGAAGAAAGGATAGAGTTTCTCAGTGAAAGACTGACCAGCGAAAGAGTAGACATGAGACCTGGACTCAACATCATAGAAGGAGACCAGACCCTCCTCATAATCCACAAACACCCCCACCTTCTGGGGGGCCTGTTTCAAGAAGAGGGGGACAGGGGGAGAGTCCAGAGCATGATATTCAGCCTTATTTCTCAGCCATATAGTCCAGTATCCATTCTTAGGGCTGGCTTTAATCTGCCCATTCCTGTTACTGGACTCTCTGACCACTCCTAGATCCCACTCAGTCTTCCCGCTGATCTGGACCTCATAGTAAAATCTTCCTGAGGAGAACCCCTCCTTTCCCAGGACACAGACACAATAATCAAACCTCGCCGGGTTTTCAGGGAGATGCTGTCGTTTGTCTCCACATGTGACCTGTTTCCCGTCATCAGACAGGAGGAGTTTAGGATGAGCTGTATCAGGATCAAGAGTCACGTCCACTGAGAAAAGAAGAAAATTTCAGCCCTTTTTTTTTTCAAAAAAACATAATATAATTGGGCGGACTGACATATTTTTTACTCATATATATCATGAGATCAGTTACAGCCTACACACCTGCATGTTGCTGAATTCTCTTTATTTCTGAAAAGAATAAAGGACAATCTCATCAGTTACTAGAATTGAATTCAATTTAATTTAATTTAAATACCTCAACATTAATTTCTGGTATCAGGATCTTAAAGATTTTCCAAATTCTTCTTCGTTCAAACTCACATCTGCTGAACATCAAAATGTTTTAATAACCAGTAAAGACTTACTGATCTCAGGAATCTTCTCCATCTCCTTACTGAGCTCTTCCTGAAGCTGAGTCAGAGCTCTCCTCAGAGGCTCCACCCTCAAATGAGAGTTAATCCTGACCTCAGTCCAGTTCTTGGTGTGTGGAGGGCTGCAGAGGGACGGGTAAACCTACAGTCCAGCGGGAGAGAGGAGAAACCCCTCAGCATGGGCAGCGCTGTCCTGTGATGGACTGCATTACTATGGAGAAACAGAGGGACTCTGACCTGTAGGAGGTGGAGGTGGTCCTCAGTGTGGGAGAGCTGCTCCAGCTCAGTGTCTCTCCTCTTTAGCTCAGTGATTTCCTGCTCCAGCTCTTTAATGAACTCTTCAGCCTGCCTCTCTGCTGCTTTCTGCTTCTCCTCCATCACCTCAAGCAGCTCCGCCTGGCTTCTCTCAATGCAGCGCAGCAGAGCTCTGAAGACCTCCACACTGTCTGCTTTCTCCTTCTCTGTGCTTTTCTAACAGGAGGCAATAACAATTACATTAATATTAGAAATGTAGCAAGTTTCATTCATAAAAGTATTTTAAATGCTCAAGTTCTCAATTCTGTATCAGCTGCAATTTGTACTTTTTTTCAGATTAGCAGGTGTACAGTGCTTTATAAAAATCTAAATGAAAGAAAAAAAGCATGAATCAGTGTCTTAGCATCATGCAGTGAGAAGAAAGGCCTGTTGCAAATGTTTCTAAAGGTTTACTCATGTTAACAACTTAGGTTAAACTCTAAAATGAGTTTGCTGTAGAATTTGCTGCCCTGGAATTAATTAGATGGCCCATGGCTGTCCTGTGTTCACTCAAAATACAGAAGAGTAGCAGCATGTGAAATAAAAGTGGCCCCATTACAGACACTTTAGGTACTCCACAGAAAATGCCACGCTTTCCAGACACAAATTTAGCAAATAGTGTGTAATATTTGAAATAGCACTTCAGAACATTTACAGACAGTCCAGTCCAGTCATCAAGAATGTCTAATTGAATGATTGTCAGTTATTTACAGTGTCAAATGCATTTAATGCATTCTAATGTCCAAGATGACTAGGACTGATATTTTGTTTTTATTAGTATTCTGAAACTTTTCATTGATTTCACAGTTCAAATTCAAATTCATTAAAAAGACTGTACCTAGTTTGATCAATTGATTTCCATTGGGTTTATTATGAGCATTCAGTAACGCCTGCAGAGTGAATAAGCATTAAAATTAAGTTAAGACTCACTTTATTGAGTTCAACAGAGTGTTTGATTTCCTCAATCTTCTTCAGTCTGTTCTGGATCATCTGCTGAACTTCTGCCTGTATCTTTCCCATTTGATCCTATGAATTTATCATAGAAATCATAAAAATACCACTGATTCATATGAGTTTTTTAATGAAGAAAGAGTTCTGTCTAAATAATTCTGTCTAAATGTTCCTCACCTTCTTCTCTCCAATCTCTTCCTCTATAGGAACAGTGCTGTGAGTCTTGTGGTCTCCTTCAGTGCAGAACTGACACACACACATCTGGTCGTCTCTACAGAACAGCTCCAGGGGTCTCTCATGTTTCTGGCAGATGTAGTCCTCCAGGTTCTCCACAGGGTCCATCAGTTTGTGTTTCTTGAGTTTAGCTACAGTTTTATGAGGCGTCAGATGAGTCTCACAGTAAGAGACTCCACAGTCCAGACAGGACTTTACAGCCTCCAGCTTTTCCTCACTGCAGTAGTTACACAGAACCTTTGTAGGGTTAGATGGGTGTTCCTCTGGAGCTCTGCTGGATTTGAGCTGAACTGACTTCTTGAACTGAGCAGCCAGTGCAGAGATGAAGGTGTTCACACGCAGCTCAGGCCTTTCGGAAAATTCCTCTTTACAGACTGGACACTGGCAGCGTGAACTGCTGTCCCAGTACTCTTTGAGACAGACCCTGCAGAAGTTGTGCCCACATGGTGTAGAGACTGGATCAGTGAACACATCCAGACAGATGGAGCACTGGAGCTGATCTTCAGACAGGAGACTGCTGGAGGAAGCCATGACTGACAGAGAAGAGACACAGAGACACCATGAGGGGGATTTGAGACCAAAGAAAACTTCCAACATCTTTCATAACAATTCTTAGCCAAAACAAAAATGACATGAAGAAAAAAGAGATGTTCTCATTCAGTATGTGGTTATCTTAAATCAATCACATTCATGACTGACCAGATTCACATTCTACCTTAAACACAAACTGGTAAATACAACTAATAGGTCAGTTTAAAAATGTAAGAAACAGTCAAACCGTGACCGACAGTGACGGACAGAAATGATCTGAACAGCTGGATGTGTTTTCAGTAACAGACAGTAAGAAACTTAGACTCATTACCACTTTCACTTTCTCTCCTTTGGTCTGCTTTTCTGCTTCTTCACAGTTTATCTGTAGAGTTTCACTGGAGAACCGTCAAACTGAAAATTGTGTCCAGTTGCAACAAACTATGAAGCAGTTCTGCTTTACTTTCTTTTCTCCTGAGTGAAATCGTGAGGCCACTCCTACCTTTTTATAATGAGATTTTTAGCATGTTTTGGCCAACAGATACTTACCAACTGTACTACCTTATAGCAAAATGCACATGGCTGGAGAACCTTCAGACTGGAACCTGTGTCGTGCTGGAAGAACTGACTTCCGTTTATGAAGCAGCTCTGCATTAGTTTCGTTTCTGCTGAGAGACATGATGAAGCAACTCCCACAAATACAGGGTCATTGTTTTATGTACTTTTACGTTTTGACCTCTAGGTGGCAGATATCTACCAACTGAATTACAGGATTCCAAAGTGCACCTACTGCTCTCTGTATTAAACTCATTTCAAAAGCTATTCATCCTTGTAAAAATCCAAATATTTTGTATTTGTATTGAAGTATTTAACAATATCTTTGACACTTTTATCTGTAAAGGGTCAGTGAGGCAGCAGAGTTGCAGCCCAATCAAGCAGAAGCACCTGATTTAACTTGTTTAATCAGCGGTTGTTATTTTCAAGTGACTGACTAGTTGAGGTGTGCTGCTGGTAGGCTTGAATGAAAACCTGCAACCTTTTAGATTTAGGATGAGCGACTCCTATTAAGGCTAGTAAAGTTATCCTGATTGTCTCATTGTTTTTTGGAGCTGAAAAATATAAGGAGTGAAAGCAAATAACTGTTTTCTAAAAAAAAAAAAAAAAAAACTTTAAACATGTCATTAGTGAGAAAAAGATACATTTATAATTTGTTATTTTATGTGTAGTTTTGAAGGGTCAGTTTTCATCAAGAAATATTCTTTTGTGGTACAATTTTCAGTGTGTAAATAACATATAATGCTTATACAAAGGTTCAGATTTATTTCATTAGCTTGTTTCTTCACTCTGGAATGGTTGTTTATATGTCAACTCAGGTTTATTCAGAGTAGTTTATTCAGTCATGGGTAAACTGTTACTTTACTGCCACTTATGGAAAAATGAAAGTCATATATATATATTTAGATGATTGATAACAGGTTTTCAAAATGACACTTTTTAGCAAATTGTAAATTAAATGAATTAAAAAGAACATAGTACATTTTCATATATGCATATATTGTTGTAATTTATGTCTATGTACATTTTATGTCTTAATATATTTAGTGTTTCAGAGCTTTTAATTGCTTATTCCAGTTATTAAAACTGCACTGTCCTGGTTGCACCGTTTGACTTACTGGCTGTACCACCTGACTTTTCAGACAAATTCCAAATTAAAACAATCATCAACTTAGACAAATGTACAGACTTTTGTCCTTGAACTTAAGTTTATTCTTTTATTTTATCACACAATATAAACATTATTATAAAAATGACACATTTCATGGTTTTACTGTGGTCACACCTACTGACGTGGTAAACTGCACCATTCTGACCACAACTCAAAAATCACATTTTGTTTTACAGAATTTCTAAAAGGGCTGTTGAACTTGGCTTTGCACCTCTAAGGTCACTCGGGGTCATCTTTATGTTGAAATATGTTGGCCCCTCCTTTGTAAAAGCATGCCAAAATAAATATCATTTGTTTTTCGGTTGTGCTGCCTGACATTTGAGGAAGCAAAAACTCGTGGACAAAAGTTTTTAGTGAGCTGTGTACTTTTCGATTTGCCTTATTTTGCAGGTTTGTATTTTTTTATTTGATACATGATGAAATCATGTCAAACTACTTTAGAATTTTACATAGCTAAATCACCTTTTATGTTATTTTTTTGTAATCCACATATATGTCAGGCCCCACCTAAAATTTTTAGACTTTTGGTGTCAAAAACAAACTAAAATTAATTTTATATGGATGCATTGAAAATGGTTTCATATAAAAGATGTACTGTTGCACTATTTAATCTCATCTACTTATTTTTTTCTTTTTTTTAATGAAAATAAAGGGCACAAAAAAATTATCATCATGTCATTTATCTATGCATGTATAGTAAAAACCTATTAAATGAAAAACCCTCCTCATCTCACATTCTCTCTTTTGTAGATATGCTTGTAGAACTTCCTAATATGCTAATATGAATATATCATAATAATTAAACAATGAATTCATTACATTATATATATTATATTATATATACATAGACAACATGAATGTACTAAAGAATGAACAATGCGTGTCCATAAACAATGTTGCTGTTTCTTTTTTTGTTTATTGTCTTTCACTAAGGATGAAGTTTAATTTTGCTTATTACATTTATGAAGAAAATTAAATGAATTTCATCACACACACACACACACACACACACACATCTTCTAAGCTGCTTCTCCTTCTGGCTCTTGGGGGGTGCTGGAGCCTATCCCAGCTGTGATTGGGCAAAAGGCAGGATACACCCTGGACAGGTCACCAGTCCATCACAGGGCAGACAGAGAGACAGACTCATTCACTCAAACCTAAGGGCAATTTACCATGTTCAATTGGCCTGACTGCATGTCTTTGGACTGTGTGGAGGAAACCTGAGAACCCAGAGGAAACCCACGCAGACATGGGGAGAACATGCAAACTCCACACAGAGAGGACCCCGGTCACCCGGCCGGGGAATCGAACCCAGGCCCTCCTCACTGTGAGGCGACAGCACCACCCGCCACTTTAATTTGATCAGTTTTACAAAATAATAACATTTAAATGATTTTTCATAAGTGTCCCACGAACAAAAATAATAACCTCATGAATATAAACATCCACCAAAGGCAAGAAAAAGAGCTTCATGAAACAACGGCCAACTTGTTGAGCGAGTTAACTGGTGTATAATAAAAGGGTTGTGGTTCCTACATAATTCAAATATTCATTATTGTTTCAGGTCATGAAAAGGAGACCTGTGATTAATAGTATTAGAACACTGTCCAGCTGACTTACAGTGAACATGTTCAAGTCTATTGATCTGCTTATTAATCAATTAATTAGTTACTTTTTCATTTAACCATTCATTAATTAATCATGTAGTGTATTGTGGGATTTTTTCGCTACAGTAAGTTTCTCTGACATAAGAAAGTGGTCTTTATTTCTGAAGTTTAACAGGTGTGATTATCAGCGGTGCGGAGTTTTTACCTCCATTATTGAGGTGAGGGCTGAATAACGGGTATAGTTTCTCAGTGAAAGACTGACCAGTGAAAGAGTAGATATGAGACCTGGACTCAACATCAAAGAAGGAGACCAGACCCTCCTCATAATCCACAAACACCCCCACCTTCTGGGGAGTCTGTTTCAAGGAGAGGGGGACAGAAGGAGAGTCTCATTCCTCAGAAACACAATCCAGTATCCATCCTCAGGACTGGCTTTAATTGCTCCCTTTCTGTTAACTGACTGTCTGACCACTCCTAGATCCCAGTCAGTCTTCCCACTGACCTGAACCTCATAGTAAAATCTCCCTGAGGAGAACCCCTCCTTTCCCAGCACACAGGGGCAGCGATCAAACCTCTCTGGGGTGTCAGGGCGATTCTGTCGCTCATCTCCAAATGTAACTTGTTTCCCATCATCAGACAGAATGAGGAGGCAAGGAGCTGATTCAGGATCCAGAGTCACATCCACTGAGAGAAAAACACACAATGTAAACACATTTTACCAAAAAGCAAAATATAATAGAGAAAGTCCAAAAACTTAGTCATGTGACCTTTAAGAACTCACAAACCTGCATATTGCTGAATTCTACTCAGTTCTGCTGGGAAAGAATAACAGACGATATCATTTGCTGTAATAATCTACTTTAATAAATCACCACACATTAAAAATGAAAAACACAAACTACATTTTTTTCCTACAAAAACATTTCTGTTCAATCTCAAGTTATCACTCAGCAATGAAGACATACTGATCTTACTTACTCATCTTCTCCATCTCCTTACTGAGCTCTTCCTGAAGCCGAGTCAGAGCTCTCCTCAGAGTCTCCACCCTCAGATGAGAGTTAATCCTGACCTCAGTCCAGTTCTTGGTGGGTGGAGGGCTGCAGAGGGACGGGTAAACCTACAGTCCAGCAGGAGAGAGGAGAAACCCCTCAGCATGGGCAGTGCTGTCCTGTGATGGACTGCATTACTATGGAGAAACAGAGGGACTCTGACCTGTAGGAGGTGGAGGTGGTCCTCAGTGTGGGAGAGCTGCTCCAGCTCAGTGTCTCTCCTCTTTAGCTCAGTGATTTCCTGCTCCAGCTCTTTAATGAACTCTTCAGCTTGCCTCTCTGCTGCTTTCTGCTTCGCCTCCATCACCTCAAGCAGCTCCGCCTGGTTTCTCATAATGCAGCGCACCAGAGCTCTGAAGACCTCCACACTGTCTGCTTTCTCCTTCTCTGTGCTTTTCTAACAGGGAATAAATCAGGAAACAGTTGCTTATTTTTAATTACAATTGCTCAAATGGTTCTTGGTTTAGGCCTATTGATCTAGGAAAAAGGTTTTAATCAGTTTCCATGTCTTATGAACATAATAAAACAGCTTTGCTGACATGGTCAAATATCTTGATTTAAGTTGCTAACACTGCACTGAGCAGATGTTTGTCTCAGAAAAGAAACATTTAAGTTCATAAAGATCTCACAAGCTATTAGTGAGCTACTGATAGAAATATTAACATTAGCTGGCAGGAAAACTGCTGAGCTAGTTAATGTTATGTTAGCTAATATTCATACCCTGCATTTTTATGTTGTTCAGTTCATAAAATCAAAAACTTATTCTGATTTTGGTCTTTGTTTAAATTTCTTACTCCTCAGTGGCCATTACATTAAAATTAATGTCAAGTTTTAACACAAAGCTATTAAAGAATCAAAAGAATCTATAGAACCTTTTAGTTTTGGAAATGGGTCTTTAAAGAAACGTCTGTTTTAAGGTTCTTTGGGGAACCAAAACGGATCCTTCCGTGTAATTTCATTTGCATTAATATTATATTCATGCATTAATGTTCATGTCTGAATATAAAACAACAGCAGGGCACTTATAAAAATACAGAATCTAAAAAGGGTTTTTTGCATACTGCCATAGAAGAGCCAGTTTTGGGCTAATAAAACACTTTTAGGGAATGATTCTGTACAGAAATAGAATTTAAAGAACGTCCACATACAGTAAAAGTTCTAGAAAGAACCCTTATATTGCTATGAAATAGAATGTTCTTCAATCTTATTGAGATTCCATTGAGACTCACTCTACTGAGCTCTACAGAGCGTGTGATTTCCTCAATCTTCTTCAATCGGTTCTGGATCTTCTGCTGAACTTCTCTCTGTATCTTCACCAGCTGAGTCTATTATAAAGACACACATTATATCCACATTACTCACATATGAGGAATTTGAATTATGCAATAAAAGGAGAAAGTATTAATAATTCTTTATAAATGTCTCTCACCTTCCTCTCTCCACTCTCCTCCTCTATAGGAACAGTGTTGTGAGTCTTGTGGTCTCCTTCAGCACAAATCTGACATACACACGTCTGGTCATCTCTACAGAACAGCTCCAGGGGTCTCTCATGTTTCTGGCAGATGTAGTCCTCCAGGTTCTCCACAGGGTCCATCAGTTTGTGTTTCTTCAGTTTAGCTGCAGTTTTATGACGCGTCAGATGAGTCTCACAGTAAGAGACTCCACAGTCCAGACAGGATTTCAGAGCCTCCAGCTTTTCATCACTGCAGGAGTCACAGATCACCCTTTTACGTTTGGAGGGATGTTTCTCTGGAGCTCTGCTGGATTTGAGCTGAACTGACTTCTTGAACTGAGCAGCCAGTCCAGAGATGAACGTGTTCACAGACAGTTCAGGTCTTGTAGGGAATTCTGTCTTACAAACTGGACACTGGCAGCGTGAACTGCTGTCCCAGCTCTCTTTGAGACAGACCCTGCAGAAGTTGTGTCCACATGAAGTGGTGACCGGATCAGTGAATACATCCAGACAGATGGAGCACCGGAGCTGATCTTCAGACAGGAGACTGCTGGAGGAAGCCATGACTGATGGAGGAGACACAGAGACAATATGAGGGGGATTTGAGACCAAAAAACACCTCCTACATTTTTTATAACAATGACTTGAAGAATAAAAGATGTTCTCTTGAATTATTCAATCATCTTAAAATAATAAATAAAGTCACATTAGTCTAAATGATTAGAGTCCTTCTAACTATTAGTCACGAACTCCGTAGCCAAACAAATGATCACAGGTTCAAACATAAAATACCAGTAAGTAACAGAGCATTTGAAAAGTTAAGAAAAAGAACTGACAGTACACAAACAACAGTGAACAGTAAAAATAAACAGCTGGATGTGTTTTCAGTAACAGACAGTAAGAAACTTAGACTCATTACCACTTTCACTTTCTCTCCTTTGGTTTCCTGACTGGAGAACCTTCAGACTGGAACCTGTGTCCTGCTGGAAGAACTGGATTCTGTTTATGAAGCAGCTCTGCATGAGTTTCGTTTCTCCTGAGTGATGTCATGAAGCCACTCCCACCTTGTCATGAGGATGGTTTCACTCTTGCATGCTTTGGCTTGTAGGTGGTGGAGTAGGTCATTCATGCATGTCAAGTCAAGTCAAGTCAAGAGGTTTTTATTGTCATTCCATCCATGTACAAGTACACAGTGGAGTAAAATTACGCTCCTCCAGGAACAACACGGTGCAACAAGGAACAAAAAGTACAAAGTGCGAATGTGCAGACAAAGTGTGCAAACAAGAATTAAACTTTAACAATAAATACAATAAACAGACATTAGACACGGTAAACAGACAGGACAGTGCAGCACCGACAGCACTCATTCTGGACATGAGGTCGTGGAATAAGGTGCAGATATATTTAACATGCTGTGATCCGTGAGTCTCGCAGTCAGATGACAGAAACACAGCAGTCAGATGACAGAAACACAGCAGTTACTGAGGTAGAAAAACCAGAGTAAAACAGTGAAAACACAGTGTAGCAGCAATGATCCAGATAGTGCAGGTAGAGCATCAAAAGAGGTGTGTGTTTGTGGAGTATGTGTGTGAAGTGTGTGTGTGTGGGGTGGGGTTAGCTCAGTCCTTGTGAGTTTTACAACTTGATTGCTTGAGGAATAAAGCTGTTGCAGAATCTGGCATTGGTGGCACGGATGCTCCGGGACCTTCTGCCAGACGGCAGCAGTGCAAAAAGTCTGTGTGAGGGATGGATGGGGTCGTCCACAATGCTAGTGGCTTTCCGGATACAACGTGTGGTGTAGATGTCCATGATGGAGGGGAGAGAGAGACCCTGATGATCTTCTCAGCTGTCCTGACTATACGCTGTATGGTCTTGCGATCCGAGGTGGTGCAATTCCCAAACCAGGTGAAGATGCAGCTGCTCAGGATGCTCTCCACAGTCCTCCTGTAGAACATGGTGAGGATGGGAGGGGGAGATGAGCCTTCATCAGTCTCTGCAGGAAGTAAAGGAGCTGCTGGGCTCTCTTGGCTATGGAGTTGGTGTTGAGGGACCAGGTGAGGTTATCTGTGATGTGGACACTGAGGAACTTGGTGTTCCTGACAATTTCCACAACACAGCCAGTAATGTTCAGTGGGGGTGGTCACCTCGCACTCTTCGGAAGTCAAGAACCTTCTCCTTAGTTTTGTCTACATTCAGAGACAAGTTGATGGTTCTGCACCAGTCCATTAGCTGCTGCACCTCCTCTCTGTATGCTGACTCATCATTCTTGCTGATCAGACCCACCACAGTTGTGTGATCAGCAAACTTGATGATATGGTTTGAGCTGTACTTTGCAGTACAGTCGTGAATCAGCAGAGTAAACAGCAGTGGACTAAGCACACAGCCCTGAGGGGCACCGGTGCTCAGTGTGGCAGTGCTGGAGATGTTATTTCCTATCCTGACTAACTGAGGTTTCTCATATAGGAAATCCAGGATTCAGTTACAGAGGCCCAGCAGGCACAGTTTTCCAATCAGCTGCTGAGGGATGATGGTGTTGAATGCTGAACTGAAGTCTATGAACAGCTTTCTGACGTAGCTTTATTGTCTAAGTGGGAGAGAGCCAGGTGGAGTGTGGTGGAGTGTGTGGCGTCATCTGATAATCGGCTGGGGTGATATGCAAATCACAGTGGGTCCAGTGAAGGTGGAAGCTGGTCTTAATGTGCCTCATGACAAGCCTCTCGAATCATTTCATGATGATGGGAGTGAGTGCAACGGGACGGTAGTCATTGAGGCAGGACACTGGAAACTTCTTCAGCACAGGGATGATGATGGTGGACTTGAAGCATGTTGGAAAGACTGCAGTGCTCAGAGAGATGTTGAATATCTCCATGAGAAAATCAGCCAGCTGTTTGGTGCATTCTCTGAGCACTCTGCCTAGTATGCTGTCAGATCCTGGTGTTTTTCGTGGGTTGACTCTGTATAGAGTTCTCCACACATCAGTAGTGGACAGACACAGTACCTGTTCACTTGGAGGGGGTTTGGTTTTCCTCACCGTCGTGCTGTTCTGTGCCTCAAACGGAGCATAGAAGTTGTTAAGCATGTCTGGAAGGGAGGCATCACTGACACAAGCAGATGGAGGTGACTTGTAGGTGGTGATGCCCTGGATGCCCTGCCACATGCACCATGTGTCAGCAGTGTGTTGAAAATGATCATGGATTTTCTTTGAGTAGGCATGCTTAGCCTCTTTTGATGGCCCGAGAGAGCATGGCTCTTGTCACCCTGCGGCTTGCTTTGTCCCTTGACTTGAAAGCCTTGTCGTGGGTTCTCAGCAGCATGTGCACCTCTGCAGTCATCCATGGTTTATGGTTGGGGTGAGTTGTGATGAGTTTGGTGACAGTAACATCATCAATGCACTTGCTGATGTAGCCAGTCACTGATTCTGTGTACTCCTCCAGGTTGATGGAGTCACCAGTAGTTGCTGCTACTCTGAATATCTCCCGGTTAGTGTGGTCAAAACAGTGCTGAAGAGCAAAGGTAGTTTCTGGCAGCCAGGTTCTCATTTGCTTCTGGTCTGGTTTGGAATTTCTGATGAGTGGTCTGTATGCTGGAATGAGCATCACAGAGATGTGGTCTGAGTAGCCCTAGTGGGGGCAGTGCTCGGCGCAGTATGGGGATGTTTGTGTAAACAAGATCCAGCACGTTAGCCCCACTGGTTGCAAAGTCCACATACGGATGACATTTGGGGAGTACTGACTTCAGATTGGCATGGTTGAAATGACCGGCAACAATAAACAATCCATCTGGGTTTGTGTTCTGGAGGTTGCTGATAGCATTGTACAGCTTGTTCAGTGTGGTGTTAGCATTAGCACTGGGAGTGACATATACATACAGTGAACTCGGCTCTCTAGGCAAATAAAATGGCCTGGCTCTGACAATCGCAAACGCCACCAGCGGTGAGCAGTGACTGGAGATTAGCGCCGCATTTTTACACCATTCAGTGTTGATGTAACCAAAAAACCCAAGGGCCAGGTGGTGAGGTCGATCATGGCAGTATAGGAATACAATTTCTCCACTCAGCACAATGCTGCGCACTTATGCAGTAACTCATATGTTCTGTCTTGTCATGCATATACTTTTGAGGAATGGCAGTACTGCGTGCATCTTAAGGAGAAAGAAGGAACAGCAGCAATGAGTGCTCTGGCTGCAGCCATCACTCCTGGGCAGCACAGTACAGGATGCCATAAGCCCTGAGGAGTTCTTTTCTGGCCAGGAGGAAGATGCTGAACTCTTCTGGATGCAAGGTTGGCTCCAGACAGGGAAAACACTGGATGGGGCAGATATAATATGGACTGTTGTAATTTGTGTACAGCCAAGAATGGGCCTTCACAGCCATTGCATGATCTGTTTCAATCCCACCACTCCAGCGCTCTGATGGAGAGTATCAGTGGGCATCCTGGTCCCCTTGGCCAGAAGCACACTTTAAGTCAGCATTCAAGGCTGAGGTTTGCAACTGGTTGGCCTTGTCCACACTACTCCACCCTCAGAGTTATGGTCTGGTGAAGCATTTCAACTGAACGCTCACTTCTTATGTGGCCACTGTCACTGAACAATACCACCAAGACTGAGATTAACATTTGCCCCTGGTCCTGCTGGCTTGCTGCTGTACTGTGCAGGAGTCAACTGGGTTCACTCTAATTCTTCTTAAGTCATCGACTGCCACCCGGAGCACAGGTGTGGGGCTGGGCCCCTGTGTGGTAAAATAATTCTTGGGCAAAGTGGTGTACAAGGGTCCAGGTGGGGCAGCAAACTGTTGTAATTCATACGGACAGACTCTGTGAACAGGAGACCATTCCAGGCCAGGTGGTAATGTGACATCAGGGTCCTCGCCCTAAGGAGGAGTTGGAAGCCCCTGGGGTGCACTTCTGGTGCATTTAAAGGACTTTCTTCTGGCAATGTGGGTCAGTTGGATGACTGACCTTTAAGAGGGGAAATATGTGGTGGCTGCTACAGGGGTGCACTGTACTCATGGGCATAGGAGCTCGGTTATGCAGATTTCCATTCAAAGATGGAAAATGGGACAATCCATGTTCGTTGTTGTTTTTAGTTCGGTTCGGGGATCGGTTAAACTGAGTTAGTGCTTTCTATTAAGAGAAAGCATATGACTAGTGTAGAATTTCAAACCCTTCAGAAATCCAGGGAACGTGGTCTGTTGTCTGTTGCAGAGTTTACTGTTGTGTGCGCGGCCACAGAAATACAGCTAGTCCGTAAGACATCGGGCTAACACAGTTATAGTGCTGGATGTCAAGAATAGGCCCAGCACAAACAGAAGAAGTAACAGGTGTGACAAACACAACCATATAGGGATAAACGAGAATAGACAGAAGAATGTTCTAAATACAGTCACAGTACAGGCACACACAACACAAAACATGTAACACCGATAGAACAAACTTCAAAACAATAAATTCTTTCATTCCTCCCTTAGAACATACTAAAAAGGGTATGTTCTCGCAAGTTTAAACCATCCATTCTTTTCATCTTCCAGAGAAATATGGCCAGTTTTTTCCTCTTTCTTCACGTCCTAAAGACGGGTCTCTTCCCTTTCAGTCCATATACAGGAAATTGGGGAAATGAAGTGGGTCTATGCTGATGAAGTTTAGTCATTAAGCACCAAAGTGACTTGAGGCATACGTAGATCACAATAGCAACTGTTACTCGTGCTACAAAGGGTAATATAAAATGAAGCAGTATCTGTAAGATCCCAGAAAACACTCCTCCAAAAGCGTTGCCAACCTAGTTAAAGGCCTTGTGAAAAGCTCCTTCAGGATCAGGATTTGGAATGAGTTTATGTAGATCTGCTACATATTTATTAATATTTTCATAGTTATTTGGGACGCAGATACAGCAGGAGGTATTGAGAATGTGACATACCCCTCCTTTTTCTAAAGTCAGCCGGTCTAATACTTTCCTATTTTCCAACACTACTTCCCTCAAAGCACGGAGTTCATCATTTACTAGGTGGAGAGCTTCACTAGTCTCATTAGCTAGTTTCTGTGTGGAATAAGCCAAATAATTTATCTTCTGTAAGGCATCTATAATACCTCCAAATGGAAAATGCAACAGATGGAATTTGCCAATATACAGGACAAACAGACTTAAGAACTCTTTTGTCCTAACCCTGTGAGATTTTTATGTTGGATTTACTCTTTATTTATTTTTTGTCCGAGGTTTTTGGGTGCATACTGCTGACTGTACAAAAAATTCCCCCTTCGGGAATAAGAAAAATATCCTCGAACCTTGAACATAGTCATATATAATGCTACACAGCCGTTCAGGAGTTCCATATAAAGAAAACGAATAAATCAGGCAGGTGTTCTGCTCCTCTCTTTCTCTGTCTGCGTTTTCTAGCATTGTCTCTCTCCCTAATTTCTGTTTTCTCTCTCTGCTGTCTCTTTCTCTTTGTTTTCTCTGTCTTTCAGGTTACTGATGAAGAGATTACCTATGGTCTGTAAAGATCAAAGAGCTATCATATTAATTTTGACCAGTGGCCCTTCTGTTTTTGGTCTTCAGGCAGACATGGTTCCCTAAGTCGCATTCTATTTGCCCCCTTGCAATTCCAGGTGCCGCCCAAAGAATGGAGTAGAGTTTCTGTTTCTCTCAGATGAAAGTTAGAAATTCCAGTGCATACATGTCTGAGGGCAAAGTTGGAAGGTTTCTGACTTTGAACCAATTTTTTTCCACCATTGTCGCTCTCAGCTCTACATGTCAGGATCTTAGAGATCATCACAATTGTTGCCCAGTGTCTCCGTCTGTATTTCAGTGAAGGTCAGCAGCACACCAAATGTAGCTTCGACATCCCCCGGGGTTCTTCATGAGACGTTTGTGTGTTTTTCTAGCTCAACTTGCTGAGACCCGGGGCCATATTACAGAATATTCTAAAGTCTGAGAACATCTCTTATCTGCTTTGTTGTCAAGACAACTTCAGTTAAGACTGAATTTAGGACAGAAGTCATTACAGAACAACAGTTCTTTCACTTATTTCCAGATAAGAAAACAGTGTTAAAGAAACATCCTAAGTTGCCAAAATATCCTAAATATTTTCTGAACTTTCAGATAAAGTCCAGAGCGTCTTCACTTCTGTTTTAATCATCCGTTTCTATTGTTTTATGCAGTGACAGGCAGCACAGCTCACTATAACCAGCATAAAGATGTTACATTTGTCTACAGTGAAAACGATGCTTGGACTTGCGAGTTTGTCCTCCGTCCCCTCAGTTTACCTTTGTGTGTTAAGGTTGATGATGAAATATTATATGAAATATATCTGCTCTCCCAAAGAGCTCTATCTCTCACCTACAGCGAGTTCAGAATGCTGCTGCAAGGGTCTTGACCCGCAGAAGAAAGAGAGATCATATTACACCTGCACTCCACTCACTGCACTGGTTACCTGTCAGTTTTAGAATAGATTTTAAGGTTCTGGTGATGGTTTTTAAATGTCTTCATGGTCTTGCTCCTCTTTACCTCAGTGAAATGATGGTGAGATATGTTCCTGTCAGGTCTCTCAGGTCTTCAAACAGTAATCTACTGGTGATTCCTAAAACCCGGTTAAAGATTGGCGAGGGTGCTTTTAGCCACTACGGCCCAAAGCTTTGGAACTCTCTTCCTGAGGAGCTAAGAGGCATTACATCCCTGTACAGCTTCAAGAGTAATCTTAAAACCTTCCTGTTTAGATCTGCTTTTAGTTAAGAAACTTTTGTCTGTTCTATCTCTTTCATTTTATCTTTTTCAGTTTATTTCATTATTTTATTTTGTTTCCTTCTATCTTTATTTCTTTTAATGTGTTTTGCTTATCTTTGTTTTCTTTTTATTTATTCTGTAAAGCACTTTGAGTTGCATGTATGTATGAAAGGTGCTATACAAATAAAGATTATTATTATTATTATTATTATTATTACAGTGATGTTGGAGAACAATGAGGAGACAGAGCTGAACATGAACATCTAACTCTCAATAAAAATATATGTTTTTATGAAAACAAATAAGAAATTATTTTTAAATTAATTTTTTATTTTTGTGCCTTTTGGCCATAAACGTTCATACGCATATTAATACTTCAGTACAAATGTAGGTCCTATGTCTACTTTAACTTGAGTATTGTTTACTAAATTACTAGTACTGGTAAGTAAGGCAATTGTGTACTTCTGCCACCTCTTCACCTGATGGAGGTAATGAAGATTTTCAGGGGCATCTGAGTGTATGAAGCCATGTGTGTTGGATTTAAGCTCTTCAGTGTGGTAGATCTCCAGGATCAGGATGGGGAGCCCAACGGTTACAGCAATAATTACTTTTTTTATTTATAGCTTCTAACTGTTGAAATTCCGTTTAGTAAAGAGAATTTATTTAGTTAAATTTCATTTGAGTTTTATTGGCATTTGGAGTACATTTCTGAAAAATGACACATAACACAAATTCATTCGTTTACATATGAAGAAAGCAAATAAAAAAGAACTGTGCCAGGGCCAAAGTTTCTTCTGTGTATAAAAAGCGCTGTGATTTCTACATGATTCATCCATCAAACTGAAGCTGATATTTTGCACTTTCACTCTGGATCATTGTTTTACTTAAAAGAAGGTCTATGGTAAAGAGTATTAGAATATTGCATAACTGACCATGAACATAACTGTAACTTTCCTTTAGAAAGACAGACCCTCATTTCTGATGTTTAACAGGTGTGATGATCAGCGGTGCGGAGTTTTTACCTCCTTTATTGAGATAAGGGCTGAAGAATGGATAGAGTTTCTCAGTGAAAGTCTGACCAGTGAAAGAGTAGATATGAGACCTGGACTCAACATCATAGAAAGAGACCAGACCCTCCTCATAATCCACAAACACCCCCACCTTCTGGGGAGCCTGTTTCAGTGAGAGTCGGAAAGAAGTAAAATCCAGAGCTCTATATTCAGTCTCATTTCTCAGAATCACAGTCCAGTATCCATTTTCTGGTTTAGCTTTAATGGCTCCTTTTCTGTTAACTGACTGTCTGACCACTCCTAAATACCAGTCAGTTTTCCCACTGACCTGAACCTCATAGTAAAATCTCCCTGAGGAGAACCCCTCCTTTCCCAGCACACAGAGACAACGATCAAACCTCTCTGGGGTGTCAGGGCGATTCTGTTGCTTGTTTCCAAATGTAACTTGTGTTCCATCATCAGACAGAATGAGGAGGCAATGAGCTGAATCAGGATCCAGAGTCACGTCCACTGAGAGAAAAACACACAATGTAAACACATTTTAGCAAAAAGCAAAATATAATAGAGAAAGTCCAAAAATTTTGTCATGAACTCACAAACCTGCATATTGCTGAATTCTACTCAGTTCTGTTGGGAAAGAATAACAGATAATATAATTTGCTGTAATAATCTACTTTAATAAATCACCACACATTAAAAATGAAAAACACAAACTACATTTTTTTCCTACAAAAACATTTCTGTTCAATCTCAAGTTATTACTCAGCAATGAAGACATACTGATCTTACTTACTCATCTTCTCCATCTCCTTACTGAGCTCTTCCTGAAGCTGAGTCAGAGCTCTCCTCAGAGTCTCCACCCTCAGATGAGAGTTAATCCTGACCTCAGTCCAGTTCTTGGTGGGTGGAGGGCTGCAGAGGGACGGGTAAACCTACAGTCCAGCAGGAGAGAGGAGAAACCCCTCAGCATGGGCAGTGCTGTCCTGTGATGGACTGCATTACTATGGAGAAACAGAGGGACTCTGACCTGTAGGAGGTGGAGGTGGTCCTCAGTGTGGGAGAGCTGCTCCAGCTCAGTGTCTCTCCTCTTTAGCTCAGTGATTTCCTGCTCCAGCTCTTTAATGAACTCTTCAGCCTGCCTCTCTGCTGCTTTCTGCTTCTCCTCCATCACCTCAAGCAGCTCCGCCTGGCTTCTCATAATGCAGCACACCAGAGCTTTGAAGACCTCCACACTGTCTGCTTTCTCCTTCTCTGTGCTTTTCTAACAGGGAATAAATCAGGAAACAGTTGCTTATTTTTAATTACAATTGCTCAAATGGTTCTTGGTTTAGGCATATTGATCTAGGAAAAAGGTTTTAATCAGTTTCCATGTCTTATGAACATAATAAAACAGCTTTGCTGACATGGTCAAATATCTTGATTTAAGTTGCTAACACTGCACTGAGCAGATGTTTGTCTCAGAAAAGAAACATTTAAGTTCATAAAGATCTCACAAGCTATTAGTGAGCTACTGATAGAAATATTAACATTAGCTGGCAGGAAAACTACTGAGCTAGTTAATGTTATGTTAGCTAATATTCATACCCTGCATTTTTATGTTGTTCAGTTCATAAAATCAAAAACTTTTCTAAATTTGGTCTTTGTTTAAATTTCTTACTCCTCAGTGTCCATTACAATAAAATATACACTATATTTCCAAAAGTATTTGCTCGTCTGCCTTCACACACATTCGAATTTGAATGAGATCCCTGTTCAAAAGACCTAGCAGTGCAAGAAGATTTAGGCTGCTTAGGGAAGGATTTGAAAAATGTTTTGTTCATTTGTAATACGATTATCCAGTTTCTTTGGCATAATTGGCTGAAGATATAGGTCCTGCTGCTGCATATGTCAGACGTCATTTCTGGTAGGAAGCAAATGGTGCTGCGTGTTAGAGATAAGATAAGATAAGATAAGATAAGATAAGATAAGATAAGATAAGATAAGGCTTTATTGTCATTCACATCAGATGTGGTACATGAGGTGGAATGAAACATTGTACTCACGGTCCAGTTAACTCCCAAAGTGACAAACAATAAAAAATAAATAGAAGGTGCATAAAGGGGAGGACAGATAACAGCAGCATGGACCACAGCAGTATGAGTACGAGGTAGAAGGTGTACATCTTAATACTGGTAATAATACTTAATACTGCTCTAGAGTCCAGTGGCGGCGCTTTACACCACTGCATTCCACGCTTTGCATTGCGCTTGGTGATGTAAGGCTTGGATGCAGCTGCTCGGCCATGGAAACCCATTCCATGAAGCTCTCTACGCTGTTCTTGAGCTGATCTGAAGGCCACATGAAGTTTGGAGGTCTGTAGTGATTGACTCTGCAGAAAGTCGGTGACCTCAAAGCACTAAGCCCCTCAGCATCCGCTGACCCCCCTCTGTCATTTTACGTGGCCGACCACTTCCTGGCTGAGTTGCTGTCGTTCCCAATAGCTTCCACTTTGTTATAATCCCACTGACAGTTGAATATTTAGTAGTAAGGAAATCTCACGACTGTAGTTCCTGCTCCTGGATATTCACTGTTGTGAGAAACTCCAGTGAGGGAAAGCCTGGACTCTCCTCTCCATCTTGATCAGGCCTTCAGCAACAGGGAGCGATATGACCACATTAAACTCTGAGAGCACTTTACTGGACACAGATAAATGTTCATCTTCTGTGTTTGCATGTGGTTAAGGATCTCCTGCAGTAATAATGGGTTTTGCTGGCAGAGTGGAGATAAGGTGGTTGAGACGAGGACATTACACAAACTGCTCTCCATTATAAAGGATGATGGCCACCCACTGCACACCATCATCACAGACAGGAGGAGCATGTTTAGTGGCAGGTTGCTGTCACAGAGCAGCTCAACCGACAGATTCAGGAGATCCTTTGCCCCAGAGCCATCAGGCTCTTCAACTCTTCCCAGTGGGGCCAGCAGAGAAGAGAGGAGAGATAGGAGGACTGAATCTGAATCTCATGCTTATCTTGTGTTGCTCTATTCATCTGCACGTTGCACTTTCTGCTTACCTCACTGCGCATCTTGCACATTAGACACTTTATTTGGTACCAAAATCTGCACATATTTGTTTATTGATTCTGTGGTCATTATATGCCGTTACCTGTAAATTCTTGTACAGTCATTATTGCACTGCATCTCTCATCTCAGGTTACAGGTGTTATCACAGATTGTTGTATTTTTTTCTATTTGTATATCTGCCTGTAGATTGGATCTGGTTTATTTATTCTTATTATATGTCTACACCCTTTTACGGTTACTGTATAGTGTTGTGAGTCTGCTACTGGCTGCTAAATTTCCTTCAGGATCAATAAAGTATATCTATCTGTCTGTCTGTCTGTCTGTCTGTCTATCTATCATTGGGGAATGTTCTTTAAATTATTCAAATTCAGTTAAGACTCACTCTACTGAGCTCTACAGAGCGTGTGATTTCCTCAATCTTCTTCAGTCGGTTCTGGATCTTCTGCTGAACTTCTCTCTGTATCTTCACCAGCTGAGTCTTTATAATAGACACACATTATATCCACATTACTCACATATGAGGAATTTTTATTAAGCTAAAACAGGAGAAAACACTAATGAGTCTGTCTGAATGTCTCACCTTCCTCTCTCCACTCTCTATCTCTATAGGAACAGTGCTGTGAGTCTTGTGGTCTGTCTCAGTGCAGAACTGACAGACACACGTCTGGTCATCTCTACAGAACAGCTCCAGGGGTCTCTCATGTTTCTGGCAGATGTAGTCCTCCAGGTTCTCCACAGGGTCCATCAGTTTGTGCTTCTTGAGTTTAGGTGTGGTTTTATGAAGTGCTAGATGAGTCTCACAGTAAGAAACTCCACAGTCCAGACAGGATTTCAGAGCCTCCAGCTTTTCATCACTGCAGGAGTCACAGATCACCCTTTTACGTTTGGAGGTTCGTTTCTCTGGAGCTCTGCTGGATTTGACCTGAACTGACTTCTTGAACTGAGCAGCCAGTCCAGAGATGAACGTGTTCACAGAGAGTTCAGGTCTTGTTGGCAATTCAGTGTTACACACTGGACACTGGCAGCGTGAACTGCTGTCCCAGCACTCTTTGAGACAGACCATGCAGAAGTTGTGTCCACATGGAGTGGTGACCGGATCAGTGAACACATCCAGACAGATGGAGCACCGGAGCTGATCTTCAGACAGGAGACTGCTGGAGGAAGCCATGACTGATGGAGGAGACACAGAGACACCAAGAGAAAGATTTTGGATCTCAGAAAACTTCCTACGTATTTCATGACAATTCTCAGTCAAAACAACAATGATGTGAAAACTAAAAAGATGTTCTCTTGAAGTATTTATTCATCTTAAATCAGTCACATTAGTCTAACTGATCAGATTCCTTCTAACTATTAATCACGAACTCCGTAGCCAAACAATTGATCACAGGTTCAAACATAAAATACCAGTAAGTAACAGAGCATTTATAAATTTAAGAAAAAGAACTGACAGTACACGAACAGTGAACAGTAAAAATAAACAGCTGGATGTGTTTTCAGTAACAGACAGTAAGAAACTTAGACTCATTACCACTTTCACTTTCTCTCCTTTGGTCTGCTTGTCTGCTTCTTCAGAGTTTATCTGTAGTTTCACTGAGTTTCCTGACTGGAGAACCTTCAGACTGGAACTTGTGTCCTGCTGGAAGAACTGACTTCTGTTTATGAAGCTCCCTTTCGTTTCTCCTGAGTGACGTCGTGAAACCACTCCCACTTTACCATGACGATGGTTTGGCTCTTGCATGCTTTGGCTTGTACGTGGCGGAGTAAGTCATTCATGCATGTGAATATATGTCTAGATAATTAGGCACTGTATAACTTAAGATAAGTCCTGTTTGCTGAGTATCTGATTTTGAACTTAAAGTACAAAGTGAATAAACAAATTTTTCCATAATACTGTACAAATCCTCATTAATGCATCTGTACAATTATAAGTAAATACTTAATTTGTGGTTTTGAAAGGTCATGTCTAAGTTTCATTCAGTAATATTGTTGTATGAATATGGTGGAGATACGGACGCCACCATAAATTAAATAAAATTATAAATTAAAATAAATCATAAAAGCACTTCACTATCAAAACTATTCTTGACCCAAAAGTAACACTTTTTGTGGGGGGTATGGGGGTGATAAAATACATACTGGATGCCTGCTAGACTACCCCTTCCCAATTCTGAGCCCCCAAAACTTTTGTTCAACTTTGTCTCACGTGGTGCAGCCCAGGTGTGCTAACTGTAATTGAGACTCATACAATGGACAGAGATTGGACGAAGCTGAATTTGGCTTAATTTCCTGTACCACCTTAAATAATGTAGCAGGTACATTCAGATGCTTGAACTGGCATGTAACTGCAGAGCTTTAAGGTAGAATGGAAATCTTAATAAGAGAGAGAGAGATTAGCTTGACAGCGGGAATCTGGCCACAACATCCAATTTCGTACTAGCTGACACGACAAGCAGCTCTACAGAGTTTTTCAGTCTTCAGTTCATTATCAGCACACCAGGTTTTGAATTTAAAACTCCAATTGCCGTTAAAAGATGTTACTGTCGCATTTAAAAGTAAATATGTCCATGAAAGTATGTTGTTTTCTACTCCTCCCAAGCTGAAAACTATGTAAAACACATTGGTGCCATAGTTTTTCTGTGATTTTGGTACTTCTAGAATGCTCTTTTACTACAAAGATGACATGGGTATTGTGAAAACGTCAAACCAAACACTTAAAATCACTTCAGTGCGTCGAGTTATTACAGGTAAGACAAAAACAGCTCATATTGCCATGGTAATATGCTTTTACCTACAATAAGGTTTACCCTTTTAAGTGTGCTGTGTTGTATTTTCTCATCTTCACACATGTTTGATGTCATCTTCAGTGGGTCTGCCTGCTGTAACCTGTGTTTTTGGCTTTAATAATTACCAGGTTTTAAGTTTGTACATCTCAAGCTTTGTAGGTTTAACTGTGTATAAATCTCATCTGTCTAATTTTAACCTTGTTTTGCCATCTTCTCTGGGCACAAGTTGTGTGAGTGGATGCAGGTTTTATATAAAGGTCCTGCAGTGTTTGTTGGGTTTATTTGAATCTAGTTTTCTGATTGGTTGTGTAGTTTTGAATCAGGTTTGTTTATATATGTATAATGACTGCACTGATGTAAGGAGTAGCCAACAGCCTGTGGTAATGACACTGCTAGACAATAGTGCGTTGTCTGTGTGTAGAGTTTGGAGCATGTTGGTCGGCATCATGTAACTCCTGGTCTGAAAACAAGTCCTGCTCTGGCCCTGTACATTATGTATGCTCAGTTTCATGGATATGCACCTCTAACTCTCAAGAAAAATATATGCTTTTCATAAAAACGAATAAGAAATGACATTTAAATACATATTTTACTTTTTACTTTTACGTATGCTTGGGAGCTTATACTTTTATATTACTACTTGAGTAAAAAATGTAGGTCATACTTCAACTTTTATTTGAGTATTTTTTACTAAACTACTAGTACTTTTTTTAAAGTAAGGGAATTGTGTACTTCTGCCAACTCTTCACCTGATGGAGGTAATGAAGGTTTTCAGGGGCATCTGAGTATATGAAGCCATGTGTGTTGGATCTAAGCTCTTCAGTGTGGTAGATCTCCAGGAGCAAGATTGGGAGCCCCTGGGTTACACCAATAGTTCCTTGTTTCATTTATAGCTTTCAACTGAAGTTGAAAATCAGTTCATGTACTGAAGAGATTTTATTCCCTTAATTTTCATTTAAAATTTATTGCCATTTGGAGTACATTTCTGAAAAATGCCACAAACAAAGGTAACTTCATTCATCGGCTTCATTCATTTACATACGAAGAAAGCAAATAAAAAAAGAGCTGTGCCGGCGGCCAAAGTGCTGTGTGAGTTTCTTCTGTGTATAAAAAGTGCTGTGATTCCCACACGATTCATCCATCAAAATGAGGCTGATACTCTAGACTTTGATTCTGGGTCATTGTTTTACTTAAAAGAAGATGATAAACAGTATTAGAATATTGCCTAACTGGCCTTGAACATAACTGTTCAGCCTTCATTTATTTATTTGCTAACAAAAACTTTAGCTGCCCTTTTAAGTATAAAATTTCAAAAGACAGAGAGAAAAGAACCTCATTTCTGATGTTTAACAGGTGTGATGATCAGCGGTGCTGAGTTTTTACCTCCATAACTGAGATAAGGGCTGAAGAACGGATAGAGTTTCTCAGTGAAAGACTGACCAGTGAAAGAGTAGATATGAGACCTGGACTCAACATCATAGAAGGAGACCAGACCCTCCTCATAATCCACAAACACCCCCACCTTCTGGGGAGTCTGTTTCAAGGAGAGGGGGACAGAAGGAAAATTCAGAGCCTCATATTTAGACTCATTTCTTAGCCACACAGTCCAGTATCCATCCTCAGGACAGGCTGTAATCTCTCCCTTCCTGTTACTGGACTCTCTGACCACTCCTAGATCCCAGTCAGTTTTCCCTCTGACCTGAACTTCATAGTAAAATCTCCCTGAGGAGAACCCCTCCTTTCCCAGTACACAGGCACAACGATTAAACCTCTCTGGTTTATCAGGGAGATTCTGTTGTTTGTCTCCACATGTGACTTGTTTCCCGTCATCAGACAGGATGAGTTGAGGATGAGCTGAATCAGGATCCAGAGTCACGTCCACTGAGAGAGAAACACCCAGTTTAACCCATTTTGACAACATTCAGAATAGAACAGAGCAAACTCTCATATATATTATCTATATTTATTAGAACAAACTCTCATATATATTATCTATATTTCAGAGTCCACTCACCTGCATATTGCTGAATTCTCTTCATATCTGTTTGGAAAAGAGTAATAGGCAATATTGTTGACCTTACAATGTAAACTTTGCAGATTTAAAGGCCTGTTTTTCATGAACCACAAACTCACAATTTAATAATAACACCAAATGTCACAGTGCAGTGATGAGGGTAGATCATCATCAGAGTTTCTAATAAAGAATGATCCAGAATTAAATACCTATGTATCATGTGTCATATGCTGCCTGCATCAAACATTCATTTCTGGTACCAGCATCTTGAGGACTTTGTGAAATCACATCCCCCAACATACTAATTTCTGCTGAACATCAACAAATTCTACAGATTATTAAAGACTTACTGATCTCAGGAATCTTCTCCATCTCCTTACTGAACTCTTCCTGAAGCTGAGTCAGAGCTCTCCTCAGAGGCTCCACCCTCAGATGAGAGTTAATCCTGACCTCAGTCCAGTTCTTGGTGGGTGGAGGGCTGCAGAGGGACGGGTAAACCTACAGTCCAGCAGGAGAGAGGAGAAACCCCTCAGCATGGGCAGTGCTGTCCTGTGATGGACTGCATTACTATGGAGAAACAGAGGGACTCTGACCTGTAGGAGGTGGAGGTGGTCCTCAGTGTGGGAGAGCTGCTCCAGCTCAGTGTCTCTCCTCTTTAGCTCAGTGATTTCCTGCTCCAGCTCTTTAATGAACTCTTCAGCCTGCCTCTCTGCTGCTTTCTGCTTCTCCTCCATCACCTCAAGCAGCTCCGCCTGGCTTCTCATAATGCAGCACAGCAGAGCTCTGAAGACCTCCACACTGTCTGCTTTCTCCTTCTCTGAGCTTTTCTAACAGGGAATAAATCAGGAAACAGTTGCTTAATTTTAATTACAATTGCTCAAATGGTTCTTGGTTTAGGCATATTCTTCTAGGAAAAAAGGTTTTAATCAGTTTCCATGTCTTATGAACATAATAAAACAGCATTGCTGACATGGTCAAATATCTTGATTTAAGTACTACCGAGCCCATCTAACCTGTTCAGCTGGGGATTGGTGGAGTCACCTGCCTGAAAACTGTGCTAAAGAGGGGGACCCTGGAACACATCCTTAGCTGCTGTTCAAATGCCCTGGACACTACCGCTGGCACCGTGACCAAGTCCTGAAGGCCATAGCAAACACAGTCAGCGGTGGAATTGGCCACTGCAAGCGCCTCTGCCAAGTGAAGAACACCATTGCTTTCATCTGGGCTGGGGAGAAGCCACTATCAGCTGCCAGGGCCACCTCATCTGGCCTGCTAGCAACAGCGCAAGACTGGGAGCTGAAAGTTGACCTCAGGAAGACTACAACACTGTGGCCTGACATGCTACTCATCTCAAAGACCTCCAAGCAAATCGTTTTGCTGGAACTCACAGTACCCTGGGAAGACTGCATAGAGGAGGCCAACGAGGGAGGAAGAGGGCAAGTACACTGAGCTAGTGGAGGAGTGCTGGAACAACGGGTGGCAAGCACCCATTGAAGTGGGATGCAGAGGGTTCGCTGGCCAGTCGCTCTGCTGGGCCTACAATACCCTGGGCATCACAGGGGCCAGTAAGCGAAGGGCCATTAAGGAAGCCAATGAGGCAGCAGAAGTTGCCTCAAGGTGGCTGTGGATAAGGAGAGGAGAACCGTGGGTGGGGTAGCGCTACCTGGACACAAGCTGGGGCCTAATCAACCCCAGCTGGGTTGCCAGGGTGAGAGTGTATGATGTTGAAAAGACCCGAAACACTCCATGACCCCAGGTAACATCACTGATGATGTGTCCAGGTTGCATCAAGTTGATGTATGTTACAAGCAACACTGCACTGAGCAGATGTTTGTCTCAGAAAAGAAACATTTAAGTTCATAAAGATCTCGCAAGCTATTAGTGAGCTACTGATAGAAATATTAACATTAGCTGGCAGGAAAACTACTGAGCTAGTTAATGTTATGTTAGCTAATATTCATACCCTGCATTTTTATGTTGTTCAGTTCATAAAATCAAAAACTTATTCTGATTTTGGTCTTTGTTTAAATTTCTTACTCCTCTATGTCCATTACATTAAAATTAATGTCAAGTTTTAACACAAAGCTATTAAAGAATCTTAGGAACCTTTTAGTTTTGGAAAAGGGTTTTTAAGGAAATGCCTATTTAAACGTTCTGTGTGATTTTGGAAAGGACACTTTTGGTTCCACATGGGACCTTTAGTCTGAAGAATGCATTAATGTTCATGTATGAATATAAAATAACAGCAGTACACTCATAAAATTACAGAATCTAAAAAGGGTATTTTTTTCCACACTCCCATAGAAGAGCCAGTTTTGGGCTAATAAACTTTTAGTGAATAATTCTTTACAGAAAAAGAGGTTAAAGAATGTCCACATAACATAAAGGTTCTAGAAAGAACCCTAATATTGTTATGAAACATAACCATTGGAGGAATGTTCTTCAAACTTTATTGAGATTCAGTTGAGCCTCACTCTACTCAGCACTGCAGAGTGTGTGATTTCCTCAATCTTCTTCAGTCGGTTCTGGATCTTCTGCTGAACTTCTCCCTGTGTCTTCACCAGCCGAGTCTTTTATAAAAAAGCATTATATCCACATTACTCACACATATGAAGAATTTTTATTAAGCAAAAACAGGAGAAAACACTAAGTCTGTCTGAATGTCTCACCTTCTTCTGTCCACTCTCCTCCTCTATAGGAACAATGTTGTGAGTCTTGTGGTCTGTCTCAGTGCAGAACTGACACACACTCGTCTGGTCGTCTCTACAGAACAGCCCCAGGGGTATCTCATGTTTCTGGCAGATGTAGTCCTCCAGGTTCTCCACAGGGTCCATCAGTTTGTGCTTCTTCAGTTTAGGTGTGGTTTTATGAAGTGCTAGATGAGTCTTACAGTAAGAGACTCCACAGTCCAGACAGGACTTTACAGCCTCCAGCTTTTTATCACTGCAGCAGTCACAGATCACCCTTTTACGTTTGGAGGGTTGTTTCTCTGGAGCTCTGCTGGATTTGAGCTGAACTGACTTCTTGAACTGAGCAGCCAGTCCAGAGATGAACGTGTTCACAGACAGTTCAGGTCTTGTAGGGAATTCAGTGTTACACACTGGACACTGGCAGCGTGAACTGCTGTCCCAGCACTCTTTGAGACAGACCCTGCAGAAGTTGTGTCCACATGAAGTGGTGACCGGATCAGTGAACACATCCAGACAGATGGAGCACCGGAGCTGATCTTCAGACAGGAGACTGCTGGAGGAAGCCATGACTGACGGAGGAGACAAAGAGACACCAAGAGAAAGATTTTGGATCTCAGAAAACTTCCTACGTATTTCATGACAATTCTCAGTCAAAACAACAATGATGTGAAAACTAAAAAGATGTTCTCTTGAAGTATTTATTCATCTTAAATCAGTCACATTAGTCTAACTGATCAGATTCCTTCTAACTATTAATCACGAACTCTGTAGCCAAACAAATGATCACAGGTTCAAACATAAAATACCAGTGAGTAACAGAGCATTTAAAAAGTTAAGAAAAAGAACTGACAGTACACGAACAGTGAACAGTAAAAATAAACAGCTGGATGTGTTTTCAGTAACAGACAGTAAGAAACTTAGACTCATTACCACTTTCACTTTCTCTCCTTTGGTCTGCTTGTCTGCTTCTTCAGAGTTTATCTGTAGAGTCTCACGGAGTTTCCTGACTGGAGAGTCTTAGAGATAGAGATTGTGTCCTGCTGTATGAACTGAATTCTGTTCATGAAACAGCTCTGCTTTACTTTCATTTCACCTGAGTGACATCATGAGGCCACGCCCAGGTATACATGGTGATGTTTTCTTGTACTTACAAGTTTTGGCTACTAGGCAGCAAAGATTCACCACCTGAATTATATATCTTAATCAGTTAGTCTCAGTTTTTTAAACAGTTTAAACCTTTATTAGTGCATCCTTGAGTACTTTTGCAAGAAGACATTCTCTTTGCAGTTTTGAAAAGTGAAGAATGCCTCATCAGTACAATAGTGGCAGTTTGGAGAAGTTCCAGCAGCGCTGTCCGTCTGGACACTCTCAGACATGCAAAGACGGAAGGGGGAGCGGCTGTGCATGCTGACAGCGGACTTGTCAAACTGGCTAGTCTACATGCTGCCATTGCAGAAGCTGAAACTGCAGGGCTCATCATCAATGACTGGGTTTAGAAGTGAGTAACACAGTGTTACACATCAGAAAGCAATAAATAAGCAAAGCAACTGCAACATGGAAAGTGTGTTGGCAGTGCAGAAAAAGGGGGCATTGCACCAGCTGGTGCTGCAAGGGCGAGCTTGTGGGCAGCCCCACAAAACAGAAACTCTCAGTATTGCTCTTACTCCCAGTGGCAGCAATCACTGCTGTGGGCTTTGAACACTGCACAGCATCAACACCAAATGACTCACTGTGCCTGCTGATGTGGGCTCAGTGCAGTCAGGTCATGCTTCAGGTCACCACAGCGGAGTGACTGGTAGAGGACCAATTTGCCATGCTGGAAGAGCTCCACATCGACCAGAGGCACAATTTCAACTCAGCATTCAAGGCTGCTTGGGGCTTGGCTCCTGTGTGGTAAAAGAATGCTTGGGCAAAGTGGTCTGCAAGGCTACAGGCAGGGCAGCAGACTGTTGTATTTCATACGGACAGACTCTGTGAACAGGAGACCATTCCAGGCCAGGTGGAACTGTTACATCAGGGGCCTCGCCCTAAGGAGGAGTTGGAAGCATCTGGGGTTGAGGTTTAACACTTTCTGGTGCATTTAAAGGAATTTGTTCTGGCAACGTGGGTCACTTGGATGACTGACCTTTAAGGGGGAAAATATGTGTTGGCTTCTACAGGGGTGCATTGCACTCATGAGCATAGGAGCTCGGTTATGCAGATTTCCACTCGAAGACAGAAAAAGCGCCAATCCATGTCATGAGTTGTTGTTTTTAGTTAAGTTGAGCTTAACTAAATGTTAATTATTTGTTATTTTGTGTCAGGGGTATGGGTTCAGTTCAACTGGGTTAGTGCTTTCCACTAAGAGAAAGCATATGACGGAGTGACCAGCATTCATTTTAGTTGTTTCAGTAAAGGTCAACAAAAAAAAAACGATATGCTTAATCATTTAAACACACTTCATTTAAACCTGCTGTACAAACATTCATCCTCTCATGATGAAGTCATTAGTCTTCTCCGCAGTAATGACTCTGGTCATGGTCCTATGGTGACAGAACTCACAAATTGGTGCAAGTTGTCCTTCTAGGACACCAATGTGTCTAAAACTGAAGAGCTGACAGTAGATTTTAAGAAAAATCCTACAGTCACCTCTGTAGTGATGAATGACCAGGCTGTTGAGCTAGTGCAGTATCATACCTTTCTTGGTACTGAAATTGATGACAAGCTGAACTTTGAGCTTAAGGTGGGTGCTGTGTGTAAAAAAGCAGTCCATCAGTGCACGTATTTTTATTGTAAGCCAAGTTTTCACACAAACAATAACTATGAAAATGTGTTATTCTTGTTTTAACAAATCTGTCCTCATTCTCCTTCGTCAGCTGGTGCGGATCACTTCATCTTAAAAGTAGAAACAGATTGCGTGGCATCATCAAAGTGTGCTGCGAAATTGCTGGTATGACCTTGAACTTAACTCATCTGTACAGTGGCAGGAATTTGAAGAAAAAACTTTAAGATAAAGTCCAGAGCGTCTTCACTTCTGTTTTAATCATCAGTTGCTATTGTTTTATGCAGTGAGAGGCAGAACAGGCCACTATAACCAGCATAATGATGCTACATTTGTCTACATTGAAAATGGTGCCTTGACTTGTTTTTCCTCCATCCCCTCATTTTACCTTTGCGTCTTAATATTGATGTTGAAATATTACAGTGATGTAGATGAATAATGAGGAGACAGAGCTGAACATGTACCTCTAACAAACAAATGAAAATATATGTTTTTATAAAAACATGATTTTTAAATGAATATTTTATTTTTTATTTTTATGTGCCTTTGGGCCATAAACATTCATACGCATATTAATTCTTGAGTACAAATGTAGGTCATACGTCTATTTTAACTTGAGCATTTTTTATTAAATTACTTTTTTAAAGTAAAGTACTTTTTAAGTAAGGCAATTGTGTACTTCTCCCAGCTCTTCACCTGATGGAGGCAACAAAGGTTTTCAGGGTCATCTGAGTATATGAAGCCATTTGTGTTGGATCTAAGCTCTTCAATGTGGTAGATCTCCAGGATCAGAATTGGGATCAGCAATAATTTCTTATTTTATTTATAGCTTCCAACTGAAGTTGAAAATCAGTTTAGTAAAGAGAATTTATTAAATTTCATTTGAGTTTTATTGGCATTTGGAGTACATTTCTGAAAAATGACGCATACAACACAAATTCATTCATTTACATATGAAGAAACCAAATAAAGAACTGTACTGGAGGCCAAACTGCTGTGATTCCCACATGATTTCTTGATCAAACTGAAGCTGATTTACTTAAAGAAGTTCTATGATAAACAGTATTAGAAAATTGCATAACTGACCTTGAACATAACTTTCAAATATTTACTCCTTTAAAAAAAAAAAAGAAAAAAAAACCCTTTATCTGCCCTCCGAAATATAAAATTTCAAATTACAGAAAAAAGACCCTGATTTCTAAAGTTTAACAGGTGTAATTATTAGTGGTGCTGAGTTTTTACCTCCATTATTGAGGTGAGGGCTGAATAAAGGGTAGAGTTTCTCAGTGAAAGACTGACCAGTGAAAGAGTAGATATGAGACCTGGACTCAACATCATAGAAGGAGACCAGACCCTCCTCATAATCCACAAACACCCCCACCTTCTGGGGAGCCTGTTTCAGGGAGAGGGGAACACGAGGAGAATCAAGAGCTCTATGTGTAGTTTCATTCCTCAGAAACACAATCCAGTATCCATCCTCTGGACTGGCTTTAATGGCTCCCTTTCTGTTAACTGACTGTCTGTCCACTCCTAGATCCCAGTCAGTCTTCCCACTGACCTGAACCTCATAGTAAAATCTCCCTGAGGAGAACCCCTCCTTTCCCAGCACACAGGGACAGCGATCAAACCTCTCTGGGGTGTCAGGGCGATTCTGTCGCTCGTCTCCAAATGTAACTTGTGTTCCATCATCAGACAGAATGAGGAGGCAATGAGCTGAATCAGGATCCAGAGTCACATCCACTGAGAGAAAAACACACAATGTAAACACATTTTAACAAAAAGCAAAATATAATAGAGAAAGTCCAAAAATTGTGTCATATGACCATTAAGAACTCACAAACCTGCATATTGCTGAATTCTACTCAGTTCTGTTGGGAAAGAATAACAGACAATATAATTTGCTGTAATAATCTACTCACATTATCAGTCATCACCATCATCCTTGTCAACCGCTTAGTCCAGATAGGGTCGCGGTAGCAGTTGGGAGAGCAGGGAATCCCAGACGACCCTGTCCCCCTCAAATTCCTCCAGCTCATTCCCAGGGAGCTGCTCCCAGGCCAACTTGGAGATGTAATCCCTTCCGTGGGTCCGAGGATGACTCTGGGGTCTTCTACTGATAGGCCATGCCTTGTGCACCCCCACCGGGAGGCGTCCAAGGGGCATCCAAATCAGGTGCCCAAACCACCTCAGCTAGCTCCTCTCAATGCGGATGAGTAGCGGCTCTACTCAGAGTTCCTCCCAGATGGCCCAGCTACTCACCCTATCGAATAGAGTTTAGCCCACCCCCTGCAAAGAAAGTTCATTTCCACCGCTTGTATTTGCGATCTCATTCTTTAGGTCATTACCCACAGTTCATGACCATGGGTAAGGCTTGGGATGTAGACCGACCGGTAAACACTTCACTACTACAGTCCGGTACAGTGACCGCATTACTACTGCCATCTGTCCCAGCCTGCACCTGATCTCATGATCCCTCTTCCCATCACTCATGAACAAGACCCCGAGATACTTACTCCTCCATCTGGGGCAGGTCCTTTCCCCTTACCTGGAGTGGGCATGCCATTCTTTTCCATGGACTTGGAGGTGCTGATCCGCACACCAACTGCTTCACACTCCGATGCAAACCGCTCCAGTGAGCGCTGTAGGCATCCATTTGATCCAGCCTTGACAAACTGCCCATGATGACCATGAACAAGAGTGGAGACAGGGCACAACCTTGCCAGAGTCCAGCGCTAACACTGAAAGGGTCCGACTTAATGCAGAGTATACGAACACAGCTCTCACTCCAGGAGTACCAAGATTGAATGGCCCAGAGTAGTAGCCCCAGCAGCCCATATTCCCAGAGGACCTCCCACAGGTTATCTCAGGGAACACAGTCATAAGCTTTCCCAAAATCCACAAAACACATGTGGACTGAGTTGGCAAACTCCCATGCCCCCTCAACACTCTGTGAGGGTGAAAAGCTGGTCCATTGTTCCATGGCCGGGATGGAATCTGCATTGTTCCTCCTCAATCTGAGGTTCAACTCAAAGTCAGTCAAATCAACTCAAATCAAATCAACTCAAATCAGTCAAAGTCTCCTTTCCAGCACCTTGGCTTAGACTTTCTCAGGGAGGTTGAGCAGTGTGATACCCCGATAGTTGGCACACACCCTCTGGTCCCCTTTCTTAAAAAAATACAGACCACCACACCGGTCTGCCAGTCCAAGGGCACTGTTCCTGAGGTCCATGCAATATTGCAGAGGCACATCAGCCATTACAGCCCCACAATATCCAGAACCTTAAGCATCTCCGGATGAATCTCATCCACCCCCGGTGCCTTGCCACTGAAGAGCTTGCCAACTACCTCAGTGACCTCCAACAGGGAAATGGAGCTTGACACACCAAAAGCCTCCAGCCCTGACTCCCGTGAGGGAGGCGTGTCTCCTGGATAAAGGAGTTTTTCAAAGTGCTTCTTCCACTGATCGACAACATTCTCACTTGAAGTCAGTTTCTCCACCTCTGCCAAATACAGCTTGGGTGCAGCCACCCCGACCACTCCTGAGTCGCCAGACAGTTGTCCAGAACCTCCTTGAATCCAACAAAAAGTCTTTTTCCATGGACTCACCAGACTCCTACACACACACTGGATTTTGCTTCTGCCATCATTGTGGCTGCCACCTTTTTTGCCTGTCAGTACCTCCTTTTGCCTGTTGGTATCTGCTCAGTCGGGAGTCCTTCAGACCATCCAGTCTCTAAAGGCCTCTTTCTGCAGTTTTATGGCCTCTCTCACCACTAGTGTGTAGATGGTGATCGGTTGATAGCTCAGCACCTCACTTCACCCAAGTGTCCAGAACATATGGTCCCAAGTCAGATGAAATGACAACAAAATCGATCATTGAGCTCTAACCCAAGGAGCTCTGGTACCATGTACACTTATGAACATCTTTGTGTTTGAACTTGGTTCCAGAGCCAACACTGTGGGTGGAGTTGAGCCCAGCTATATCTAGTTGGTACCTCTCAACTTCCTGCACAAGCTCTGTGCACCCATAATACAAAATACAGATTGCACACTCCCATGGAAGAGCCAGTTTTGGGCTAATGAAACACTTTTAGTGAAAGATTGTTTACAGAAACAGAGTTTAAAAAAGTAAAGTAAAAGTTCTAGAAAGAACCCTTATATTGCTATGAAATAGAATGTTCTTCAATCTTATTGAGATTCCATTGAGCCTCACTCTACTGAGCTCTACAGAGTGTGTGATTTCCTCAATCTTCTTCAGTCGGTTCTGGATCTTCTGCTGAACTTCTCTCTGTATCTTCACCAGCTGAGTCTTTATAATAGACACACATTATATCCACATTACTCACATATGAGGAATTTTTATTAAGCTAAAACAGGAGAAAACACTAATAAGTCTGTCTGAATGTCTCACCTTCCTCTCTCCACTCTCCTCCTCTATAGGAACAGTGCTGTGAGTCTTGTGGTCTGTCTCAGTGCAGAACTGACATACACTCGTCTGGTCGTCTCTACAGAACAGCTCCAGGGGTATCTCATGTTTCTGGCAGATGTAGTCCTCCAGGTTCTCCACAGGGTCCAGCAGTTTGTGCTTCTTCAGTTTAGGTGTGGTTTTATGAAGTGCTAGGTGAGTCTCACAGTAAGAGACTCCACAGTCCAGACAGGATTTCAGAGCCTCCAGCTTTTTATCACTGCAGCAGTCACAGATCACCCTTTTACGTTTGGAGGTTTGTTTCTCTGGAGCTCTGCTGGATTTGACCTGAACTGACTTCTTGAACTGAGCAGCCAGTCCAGAGATGAATGTGTTCACAGACAGTTCAGGTCTTGTAGGGAATTCAGTGTTACAGACTGGACACTGGCAGCGTGAACTGCTGTCCCAGCTCTCTTTGAGACAGACCATGCAGAAGTTGTGTCCACATGAAGTGGTGACCGGATCAGTGAAAATTTCCAGACAGATGGAGCACCGGAGCTGATCTTCATAGAGGAGACTGCTGGAGGTAGCCATGACTGATGGGGGAGACACAGAAACACTATGAGGGAGATTTGAGACCAAAGACCACTTCCTACATTTTTCATGAATTTTTTTTGTCAAAACAATGATGTGAAAAAAAGATGTTCTCTTGAATTATTCATTCATCTTAAATCAGTCACATTAGTCTAACTGATCAGATTCCTTCTACTTATTAAATTAAACTCTGTAGCTAAACAAATGATCACAGGTTCAAGCGTAAAATACCAGTAAGTAACAGAGCATTTAAAAAGATAAGAAAAATTACTGACAGTACACGAACAGTGAACGGTAAAAATTAATGGACATATTTTCAGTAACAGACCATAAGAAACTTAGACTCATTACCACTTTCACTTTCTCTCCTTTGGTCTGCTTTTCTGCTTCTTCAGAGTTTGTTTGTAGATTTTACCCGAGTCTCCAGACTGGAGAACCTTAAAGTTAGAGACTGTGTGCTGTTGTACGGAACTAAATTCTGTTCATGAAACAGCTCTGCTTTACTTTCATTTCACTCGAGTGACATCCTGAGGCCACACCCATGTATGCATGGTGACTGTTTCTTGTACTTACAAGTTTTGGCTACTAGGCAGCAAAGATTCACCACCTGAATTACTAGACTTTTTGCTCAATACATCAAACAAAAAGACAAAAGAATTAAATTCATGTATGTAGCTTGGTATTAACTAATTGGCATCATTTTACAGTTGCTTCTTTCAGGGCTCTGGTCAGTTTTATCTGTGAAGGTTCAGGGTGGCTGCAGGTTTTCATTTCAATTAAAACAAGCAACTGATTTTACTTGTTTAATCAGTTAGTCTCATTTTTTTAAACAGTTTAAGCCTTAATTAGTGCAAAGACACAGTCTTTACAGTTCTGAAGAGTGAAGAATGCCTCTTCAGTTCAATAGTGGCAGTTTGGAGAAGTACCAGCAGCGCTGTCCATCTGGAAACTCTCAGATAAACAAAAGACTGAAGGGGGAGCGGGTGTGCATGCTGATGGTGTACTTGTCAAACCTGCTAGCCTACATGCTGCCATTGCAGAAGCTGAAATAGCAAAGCTCATTCTCAGTGACTGGGTTTAGAAGTGAGTAACACAGTGTTACACAGCAGAAGAGTCCGGAGGGGGCGGAGGTAAGCAAGATGGCCCCAATTTCTCCACTCAGCACATAGCTGGGTATCTATACAGTAAAGCTGATGCCCCGTCTAGTCATGCATTTGCTTTTGTGGAATGGCAGTACATCTTAAGGATAAGGCAGGAACAGCAACAAGGAGTGCTCTAGCCGCAGCCGTCACTCCTAGCTGAACAGGACTGGATGCCATAAGCCCTGTGGAGTTCTTTTGTCCCCAAGAGGAAGATGCTGAACTCTACTGGGTGCAAGGTTGGCTCCAGGCAGGGCAAACCCCGGAAGGGACAGATATAACCCCATAGGAGCTTACCACCAAGGTGTGTCTGCACAGGAAGGGACAGCCTTGTTTATGCAAAGGGCTATTGTACCACATTTGGGAGAAACCATTGCCTCATAGGCACATCTGGCAGTGTATTGGGGTGGGCAAGACCCTGAAGCAGCTGCAGTAGAGATTCTATGGACCAGGCTGCCACGTGGATGTGGAGCTCTATGTGAACTGTTGTAACCTGTGTACAGCCAAGAAAGGGCCATCACAGCTGTTGCATGCTCTCCTGCAATCCCTCCACTCCAGCACCTCGATAGAGAGTAGCAGTGGGCATCCTAGTCCCCTTTCCCGCCACAGAGGCTGCATAGTTTAACCACTATGTACTCATGGTCATGGATTATTTCACTAAATGGCCCGAGGCATATGCGGTCCCAGATCAGAGTGTGGTCACCACAGCGGCGCGGCTGGTAGGAGTTCTTCTACCAATTTGCCATGCTGGAAGAGCTCCAAAGTGACCAGGGGCACATCTTCGAGTCAGCGCTCAAGGCTGAGGTTTGCAACTGGCTGGCCATCCACAACACCTGGTCCACAGTGCTCCACTTTCTCGAGTCTCGTGAAGAGTTTCAACTGAATGCTCATTTCTCAGGTGGTCACTGTCACTGAGCAGCACAAGCATGACCAGGACTAACATTTGCCCCTGGTCTAGCTGGCTTGCTGCTCTGTTGTGCAGGAGTCATCCAGGATCACTCCGGTTCTCCTTATGTTTGGATATGAACTGAAATCCTTTGAGCTGCATTTTGGGAGCCCACCAGGGCTGGAGGAGGGCAGCATTATCAGAGCAGAATATGCTGATTAGTTTTGCTGTCTTTTTCATGTGGTGCACCAGCTTGCCAGGGACAATCAGGGTGAAATCAACGCTTGACAGAAATGAGCTGGGCCTCTGTGTGGTAAAAGAATACTTGGACAATGTGGTGGAGTGTCTAGGCATAGGGACAGATTTTCTGAACATGATACCATGCCAGGCCAGATAGAACTGTCAAATCAGGGGCCTCACCCTGAGGAGAAGGAGGAAACATCTAAGCCACATTCTATTTGTCATTGCGGCTAGTGTAGGGCACTCTGTACTTTCACGGGTCACATATGGCTTCAACATATTTATGTAGTACACACTATGCTTATGCCTATAGTCTGGAGTAGAGATTACATAACTGACTTCACTCAACTTCTTGTGAACCTCATACAGACCAGAAAAATACAGACCAGCAGAGCCAGGCAGGGGCAACAACAAAACTTTGTCATGGGGTTTGAATTCTCAGGGCTTTGCCTTTTTGTCAAAGGTCACAATCATGGTAGACTGTGCAGAAGAGAGACATCACAAGCTTTATAAAGTTTTTCACAAAATCTGTTCACATATCTTAACAAGACCCATTTCACAGTTGGTCTTTAAGCAATTTCAAAAGGACCACGCACCGTGTGTGCAAACACCAGATGAGCTGGGCTTAAACCAGTGGACTCCCATACAACTTCACGGAGAGCAAACATAAGGAGGGGTATCCAGTCATCCCACTTCTTTTCAGACTCAACACAGAATGTCTGCAAACGAGTTTTTAGAGTCTCGAGGGCTCCCTGAGATTCTGGATGGAATGCTGATGAAGTATGATGCTCTACATTCAACTGTTGGAGTACTTGAGAAAACAATTTGGAAGTAAAGTTGGTTCCCTGGTCAGTCTGAACGGTTTTTGGTAAACCAAAAATAGTGCAGAGATGTACTAACGCTCTAGAGACAGACTTAGCTGTGATGCTCCTCAAAGAAAATGAGTGGAAAATGAATGGCCACACACGACAGTGTAGGTACGGATTACCATTTGTAGTTTTGGGGAGAGGGCCGATGCAATCCAGCAAAAGATGTTCAAAAAGGTTCACCTACTGCAGGTGTAGGACACAATGGTGCTGGGGCAATACCTTGATTAGGTTTCTCAGCAATCTGACAAGCATGACACGAATTTCACCATATCAGTCTTTAGACCAGGCCAGAAGAAATGCTGCAAGATGTGTTTATATGTTTTTTGATATGCAAATGACTGGCCATGACATGATCATGGGCTAGTCTTAGCACATAGGGCCTTATACTTCTCAGGTACCACAATTTGAAACATACTGTCCCACTCATTTGAAGCTACTAAAGGAGCCCACTTTCTCTTTAAGAATTCATTATTTTGAAAAAAAGCAACTGGGACTTCATAAATTTTCCCCTGGTCCACCACAGCAGACCTAGAGTTGGCAAGCGACTCTCTTGAGCAATCAGTAACTTAGCACGAGTTACAGGGAGATCAAATCAAATCAAATCAAATTTATTTGTATAGCGCTTTTTACAACGGATGTTGTCACAAAGCAGCTTTACAGAATTTCAGAAAAGACAAAGTTTCAACAGGACTGTAAGAATGTACAGAATGTACAGAAACCCCCCAGTGGGCAAGCCGGGGGCAACAGTGGCAAGGAAAAACTCCCTCAGAACTGAGGAAGAAACCTTGGGAGGAACCAGGCTCACCAGGGGGGACCCATCCTCCTCTGGTCAAACTACCTACAAGTGATTATACTACTAATATTATCAGCAGTAATATTGATATTAGGAATATCTAGGAGTCTATGAGAACATCAGCGTAGGGTGGGCAGCTCATTCAAGGTAGTTGGTGGTAGCTGGGGCGTGGGCAGCTGGTCTGAAGTGGGTAGCAGGGGGGCTCGGCAGTCAGTCGTCCTTCAGTGTCCAGCCGGACATTTTGGCGGTTGTATACTCGGAAAAAAAGCAGGTAAATGTAATTAGTGTTGTTCTATCCGTTTGTACATAAACAGGGAATGTAAACATTTACAGAGTGTGGCTAACGACTCCGGCAGATCTGACTATGACAGCTTAACTAAAAGGAGAGAACCAGAAGGACACACAGACACGGCAGCACTCTGAAACAGTTCGGCATCCCTCCGCTCCACCGTCCACAAACTTGAGTGACCGCGTGCGAGCAGCGGGACGACAGCACCAGCGTCTCAGTTTACTATAATTCCCTGTGTCCATGGACCCCTGGATCTGCTGCCTTTATCTAAGGGGGAACATTACCTACCAAAAGCTAAACTGAACAAGTGTGTTTTCAGCCTAGTCTTAAAGATTGAGACTGTGTCTGAGTCCCGAACAGTTTCTGGAAGATCATTCCAGAGTTTGGGGGCTTTATAAGAAAAAGCTCTTCCCCCAGATGAAACCTTCTGAATTCTAGGAACTATTAATAAGCCAGCGCTCTGGGATCTGAGTGGTCGTGATGGCTCATAATGAGAAATAAGGTCTTGCAGGTATTCAGGAGCAAGACCATGTAGGGCTTTATAAGTCAGTAAAAGGATTTTATAATCAATACGGAATTTAATTGGTAGCCAATGAAGTGATGATAGCACTGGACTAATATGCTCAAATTTTCTAGTTTTAGTGAGGACCCTGGCTGCGGCGTTTTGGACTAGTTGGAGTTTGTTTAAATTCCTGCTCGAACATCCTGACAGTAGCGCATTACAGTAGTCTAGCCTAGAAGTAATAAAGGCATGTACTAGTGTTTCTGCATCATGCAGGGATAGGGCATTTCTGATCTTGGCGATGTTGCGAAGATGTAGAAAAGCTGTCCTAGTGATGCTGCCTATGTGTTGATCGATTGATAAATCTGAATCCATTATAACGCCAAGATTTTTTGCTGCTAATCCAGGTGCGGCTGGAAAGTCGGCGAGATTTAGGATTAAATCTGGTGATTTACTTCTTGCTAATTTTGGACCCAGAAGGAGAACCTCTGTTTTGTTACTGTTTAATAGGAGGAAGTTGTGTGACATCCAGCCTTTCACGTCTTTTACACAGTCCTCCATTTTCTTTAACCTGTGTTGGTCATCAGGCTTGGCTGATATGTACAGTTGAGTATCATCTGCATAACAATGAAAGTTTACGCCATGGTTACTTATAACTGTGCCTAACGGTAACATGTATAGTGTAAATAGTAATGGTCCTAATATAGACCCCTGCGGAATTCCAAATCTCACTTTTGAATAATTGGAAGATAAATTGTTTACACTAACAAACTGATAACGTTCTGATAGGTAAGATCTGAACCATGATAGGGCCGTCCCTGTGACTCCAACCATGTTTTCTAACCTTTCTAGGAGAATATTGTGGTCAATTGTATCAAAAGCCGCGCTAAGGTCAAGTAGCACTAAGAGAGATATGTAGCCTTGATCAGAGGCAAGGAGAAGATCATTAGTTATCTTAACTAGAGCCGTCTCAGTGCTATGGTGTGGCCTGAATCCAGACTCAAATTTTTCATATATATGGTTCTTGTGTAGATATGAACTAAGTTGTTGGGCCACAGCTTTTTCTAAGATCTTAGATATAAACGGTAAGTTAGAAACAGGCCTGTAATTGGACAAAACGGTGACATCAAGATTTGGTTTCTTGATCAGAGGTTTCATAACTGCTAGTTTAAAAGCTTTGGGTACATGGCCCAGACTAAGGGATGAGTTTAAAATAGTTGAGATAGGGTTTATAATAACTGGCAGTACTTCTTTGAGTAATTTTGATGGAATTGCATCGAGTGTGCAGGTTGTGCAATTTGCAGAGGAGATCATCTTCTCTAGCTCCAGCTGTGGGAGGGAGTAAAAGGTTTCCAGACTCTTTTCTACAGCTGTGTTTTGTTCTATATCAGCCAAGTCAGATGGCAGCCAAGCTGGATTTGAATTTGATACTGTGGGTTGAATTTGTTGTCTAATATTATCAATTTTATTATTAAAGAAGTCCATAAAAACTTCACTAGTGAGAGTTGCTGGGATTTCTGGTTCAGTACCTGCCTGATTTTGTGTGATTTGGGAAATCACATTAAACAGAACTCTAGGATTATACTTATTATTCTCGATCAGCGAGGCCAGATATGCTGAGCGAGCTTCAGTGAGAGCATTTCTATACTCTATAAGGCTGTCCTTCCAGGCAGTGTGGAACACTTCTAGTTTGGTATGACGCCATTTCCGCTCTAATTTCCGAGCTGTTTGTTTTAAGGTCCGGGTTTTATCGTTGTACCACGGGGCGAACTTTTTCTGCCTTATTCTTTTTATTTTAAGTGGGGCCACATTTTCTAAGGTGGATCGTAAGGTATTTTCTAAATAATCGGTTAGTAAATCTAGTTCAATTGGATCTGATGGAGTGGAGACTGGGGTTGATAACTCTGGGAGATTTTCTATAAATTGTAGGGCGGTAGATGGTTTTATTGTGCGCTTTGTTGAATAACGAGGGGACGTATATATGTTATGGCTAAATCGTAGCTCATATGAAATTAAGTAATGGTCGGAGATTGCTGAGGTTTGCGGTAAGATATTAAGCTTCTAGGTCTATGTTAAGACCTAGTGTCAAAACTAAATCTAACGTATGACTACAGTAGTGTGTAGGCCCTGTTACATTTTGGGTAAAACCAACAGAGTCTAGGATTGAGGTAAATGCCCTTTTTAATGGGTCGTGTACCTTCTCAAAGTGAATATTAAAATCTCCTACAATCATTACTTTATCATTACACACAGCCAGGTTTGCAGCGAAGTCACTAAATTCTTTTATGAATTCAGAGTAGGGCCCTGGTGGTCTGTAAATGTTAAATAATGAAAACGCCTTCTTTTTTGTGACCGGATTTGTAACGTGAATAGAGAGGACCTCAAAGGAAGTAAAAGTGTTGCATTGTTTCTGACTAATATCGAGAGTATTTTGGTATATTACACAGACTTCACCTCCCTTGCCTGTTAGTCTTGGCCTATGTGCATAATTATAGCCTACAGGCGTGGCTTCATTTAAAGCTAAATATTCATCTGGTCTAACCCGTTTCAGTAAGACAAAAAAAGTCAAATTTATGATCGCTTATAATTTCATTTACGACGACTGTTTTAGAGTTTAATGATCTTATATTGAGTAGTCCAAGTTTTAGATTGAAGGTGTTAGTGCCATCATCAGAACATGGATATATGTTGATAAGGTTATTTAAGCAGACTGATTGAGTTTTTCTGTGATTAAATTTAGTTTTAATTCGGGGCAAAGACGCAGTCTCAATAAGGTTAATCTTAGGTGACGCCTCAAGGCGGATCGCAGACGGTCGGATTAGCCTGTCTGTCTGCAGCCTGGTCCCGGCTCTGGATTGTCAGCAGCGGTTTACACTACTCTGCCGACTAACTAAAAGACTATGTGCTATGCTGCACGAAAGTAAGGCAGCACCCTCCCGCGTGGGGTGGACACCATCCCTACCTATAAGACCAGGCTTGCCCTCAAATCGTAACCAATCATCTATAAAGCCCACTTGATTTTCGGAACACCACTTGGACATCCAGCAGTTTAACGCCGTAAGCCTGCTGTAGGCCTCAGCGCCGCGCCGCATTGGGATGGGGCCAGAGCAGATTACGGCATCGGACATCGTCTGGGCCTGTTTAATCACCTCTTTAATATTAGCCTTAGTTATCTCTGACTGCCGCAGACGGATATCATTGGCCCCTACATGAATGACTATCCTCGAATATCTCCTATCAGCTAATCTAAGGTTGCCACTAATGTCTGGCGCTCTGGCTCCCGATAAGCATCTAACTGTAACCGCTGGCGCCCCTAACGGAGTAGCTAACTTCACGTGTCGAACAATCGAGTCTCCTATGACCAGAGTGCTTTTAACAGGCTTCACAGTGGGTGCTTCACTGAGCAGGGCAAACCTGTTTGACACGCGAATGGGAGGAGCGTGGTGTTCCAGTGGGCTAGCTTTGGCCTCAGCGTTAGCATTAGCCTTAGCTTTCCGGCTAGACCGCCGAGTCGTCACCCATTCGCCCCGCTGTGAGGGCTCTGACGCCGGAGTCGAAGGGGTGCTAACTCTCCCTAGGGTACCGGGGGCTGCTAACGCTGCCTCTGGCTGCCTATCCCTTAATAATCCCCGGATACGCACTTCTAACTGGTCGACCTTCTCCACCAAACAGCTAACTAGCTGGCACTTAGTACAAACGCTATCGCTATCACTAGAGGCGGAAAAGGGCGTTAGGCTAAACATGCCACACTCTGCGCAGACGAAGCAACCAGCAGAAGCCATGATATTTAGCCACTTACCGCTTCTTGTTGATTTAAATGCTGATAGCACAACAAACTTTACCGCAGTGACGCGCTCTCTGTCGCTCTCAGTCGCTCGCAGTGACGCGCTCTCTGTCGCTCTCAGTCGCTCTCAGTCGCTCGCAGTGACGCGCTAACGGAGAGTTAGCTCATGACAGACAGAAGGCACCAACTTTGACAAACTATCACAGCTATTCACAGAATCTATAGTGAGTTTTTGATCTGTATCGTCAGCAAATAGATTGGAGAGGTCAATTGGAAAAGTAAGTTTCCTCTTACCTTTTGGGCTCTAGTAGTGACACCGAGAAAACAGCAGGAAACTCTTGTTGTAATGCATCTTCCTCAGCAGGTGGGGAAGGCTCAGGTACTACGTCAGGAACAGGGAACACCTTGCCACCAGCAAGGTCATTACCAAGAATAAAACTGGTAATTTCTCCTGTACAGCTACCTGTACCATCTCACTGACTAACTCTGACCTTAAGTAAATGTGGTGTACATACAACTACATATGAACCACAAAAAGTTCCCTCTGTTAAAGTAAGCACCTTACTGGAGATAAAAGATTGGGCTGCTCCTGTATCTTGCAGGATGCTAACTGGCTTTTGACACTTTTCTTTGTCAGACAAAGCAACAAAGCCATCCAAAATAAATGGATGGAAGGCAACTGCACAAGGATCTTTACTTGGCATTGATTCAGGAGCAGAAATGCAAGCGGCATCCTTGGGCTTGTTTTTCTTTTTGTTCCACACAGTGCAGTTGGCAATTAAGTAACCTGGGCGTTGACAGTAAAAGCAAATACTTTGAGGCAGAACACCACTTCTCAAATAAACTTTCTCATGAGCAAGTTCAACAAAGGTTTGGTCTGCAGTTTTCTGGTGAGACCAAAATCGTTGCCTATAGGCCTCAGGCTCCAACTCGTAAGCTCCGAGTACAGCCGCATTAACTTTATCATAGTCCAGGCTCTGCTCTACAGTTAAAGAAGAGCACACCTTCTGTCCCTTACCAACGAGTTTGCATTGTAAAAGTAAAGACCACATGTCTTTGGGCCAGTGTAGAGTGGCTGCTACACACTCAAAAGCAGTAAAATAGGAATCTACCGCTGAGTCCCTGAAAGAAGGTGAGAGATGTTTGCGGACATCAAACTTGGAAGAGTTCAAGACAGGTTGTCTTGAGGAAGGACTCCTGACTAGATCCATGCACAGGGAACTTCCTGGTGAAATGCCCTGCACCCACCACCATGGACAAAACACCACCATCCCCTACAGCGACACTGCCCTGGCCAACCCATGTAATACAGCAGCTTGGGCCACAGCCCAAGGGGAATCAGGGGACACAGGCAACCTCCGGTCTTCACACAGCTTCAGAATTACCGTCTCTCTAATCTCTTCCTGTCTAGCAGTACATGCCACAGGTATATTTTAAAACTCCACCACCAACAAGAAGTCAGCCTTTCTACACCGCAACAAAGCCTCCACAGACGGAGACAACACAAACCTCTCCATTTTCACAACAAAAAAAAGCAAACAAAACACACCACACCCACCAAAAAAAAGCACGCAAGGACAAGGTCCCACTAGGCAAAAGTAATCCAACACAAAGGACCAGGAAAAAAAGAGACCCCAACCATCACAACACCACAAAGGACACAAGAGCCAGGAGAAGCCCCTCAACGGCAAGGAGAGCAAAAGAACACCAAATACAACCCTACCCGAAAAGACATCGGACGAGCCCCCAAATGTTATGTTCCTGCCGCGCGGTATGAGGCCAGAAAATGTAATACAGTGGGGCGTATGAAAACCACACAAGTTATTACTCAGTTCAAAGTGTATTTACAATTATTTTCAACTATTTACAAACAAGCCATCTCTCCAGGGGCAAGCCAGGCCAAAATAACAAACCAAACCCACTAACTCCACCCACAAAACCTAACTACCCTAAGCAAACCAAAATCAAACAAAAGACAGACAACTAACCTAACTCCCTAACTTAAATGGGAAACAGGGGAAAAAGGTACATGCAACGAAAATGGCACTTACTCCCTTTTGGCACAGACACAATGAACAGAGAAACTACTTATACACACAGTCTACCTGAGCTGAACACCCAGAACTCAGGTTACAAAACCACAGCAAACACCCACGCAGCACCCACGCAGCACACAGCCAACAAAACAGCCATAAATCAGAGGTTTCTCTCTCCACACTCTGCTTACTCTCTCGCTCCCTCGTCTGGGTTTTTGCCACCTTTTTATTAGGTTTAATGGAGGGACGTCTCTGGCAGAATTAGGGACAGCTCCACCTAGGGACATGGAGGGATACAAAGACACAAAGAACAAGAAACACAAAGTACAATATACACATATAGGCACAGCTGTAACAAATATATATATATATATGTAACGGTGTACAATAGTTGTATTAATGTTATGTTATGAAATTCCTGCTAAATGGGTTTTGGCACCACCCGCTGGTTGGTCAGCGTATTACAGTTTCTGTATATATAGGTGATTCAGTGCAGTCTCGGCAGTAGAATGGTTGCATGCTGCAGTGGTGAGTACAGCCTTGTATGTTCAGCTCAGCAAAACTGCAAAAGCTATGTAAAGCGTTGTAGTGCTCGACTTTTGTCCCTATTGTGTTGAAATACATGTCACAGAGACCAGTATACTTAGTTGGGCTCTTCCAAAATGCTTTATTTAAAGAGTTATAAATTCGAAGCTAAACCTGAACTGAACTGTGCTAACAATAGCTTTCCTTAGTTGTACGCTGACCGAAGTATGAAAAGAAACTTATACTGTGGTTGCCATACTCATTACAGGTTCTACATGTTCTATTCATGTTTTTATGTATTTTCATGGTATGAATGAGCACAGCAATGCTAGCTGGTTTAACTAGCTTATTTTTAGTTTCACCATGTGGTTTGGGTGCCATATTTTGTGTTCGCCACCAGATGGCACTATTTCATATTTTACCTTTTTGTTGATGTTCCACTAATTTAAAAAGGGATGATGTAGCTGTAAAATATAGTTCATATTGATACTGTGACAATTGACCCTGATGTGAATGTAAAATGTAGACTTGTATAAATCTTTAAAAAAAACTGAACATAATATGGAAACACAAGCACTTCTACCACTATACGATCGTAGCAATTTGTAAAGGTAATTGTATTATTTTCATGAATTATATGTCTTGGTCATTGGTTTATTGTGGAGATGTATCTAGACTACTGCAGTCTCGGCAGTAGAATGGTTGCATGCTGCCGTGTTGTACGCTGACCGAAGTATGAAGAGAAATTTATACTGTGGTTGCCATACTCATTACAGGCTAATAAAAACTGCATCATCCCAATCCGGTGTCCATCACTGACCAAGGGCAGACGAACACCCAATAGGAAGGGTCACATATATATATATATATATATGTGTGTGTGTGTGTGTGTGTGTGTGTGTGTGTGTGTGCAGAGAAACAGATGGACTACAGTCTGTAACTGTAGAACTACAAAGTGGACGTGTTTAAAATGCCCACAGCTGCATTGTGTGTCACTCGGAGAGAAAAAGAACAGAATTAGATAAGTAGCTTTTACATTATAAAGAGATATTCGAGTTTATTTTGATTCATTTTAACACATAATTACATTGTGCTCATTTGAAATATTGACATGTACACTTTAGAAATGTGTAACAAACTAAAATATAAACATCATGAATATTTACATTCAGCATATGCTAATGAAAAAGAAATCGATGAAACAGAATTTTTATCTGAGCCTAAAGTGATACATTATCTGTGTATAAAAAGCTGTGACTCCTATGTAGGCAAATTATTTCATTATCTCATTAAAAGAAGATCTGCAATAAAAAGGCCTATTATTAATTATGGTCTACAGCGCCACAGCACACGTTCTTCTGTCACAGTAATGCTTGAAATAAACCTCATTTTTAATGTTCAACAGGTGTGATGATCAGTGATGCTGAATTTTTACCTTTATTGTCAGAGGGGCTGAAATACGGATAGAGTTTCTCAGTGAAAGACTGACCGGTGAAAGAGTAGATATGAGACCTGGACTCAACATCACAGAAGGAGACCAGACCCTCCTCATAATCCACAAACACCCCCACCTTCTGGGGAGCCTCTTTCAGGGAGAGGGGAACACGAGGAGAGTCCAGAGCTTTATATTCAGTCTCATTTCTCAGCCACACAGTCCAATATCCATTCTTAGGACTCAGTATAATCTGTCCCTTCCTGTTACTGGACTCTCTGGTCACTCCTAAATCCCACGCAGTTTTTCCGCTGACCTGAACCTCATAGTAAAATCTCCCTGAGGAGAACCCCTCCTTTCCCAGCACACAGGCACAACGATCAAACCTCTCTGGGTTTTCGGGGAGATTCTTTTGTTTTTTTACAAGTGCCACTTGTTTTCCATCATCAGACAGGATGAGTTTAGGATGAGCTGAATCAGGATCCAGAGTCACGTCCACTGAGAGAGAAACACACAGTTTAACCCATTTAACAGAATGTAATAGCGCAGACTCACATATTTAGTCATATGATCAATAAGAGCCCACAGACCTGCATACTCTGGCACTCTCTTCAGTTCTGTTTGGAAAAGAATAGACAAGATCATTTGTTCAAAATGTTCTTAATCCAATACTTCATTACTATAAACCACAAACACTGTCCAGTATCAGGATCTTAATGACTTCATACAATCACATTTTATTCCAAACTCATTTCGGCTGAACATCCAATTGTTTTAAATACTTACTTATGTCAGGAAGCTTGTCCTTCTCATTATTGAGTGCTTCCTGAAGCTGTGACAGAGCTCTCCTCAGAGGCTCCACCCTCAGATGAGAGTTAATCCTGACCTCAGTCCAGTTCTTGGTGGGTGGAGGGCTGCAGAGGGACGGGTAAACCTACAGTCCAGCAGGAGAGAGGAGAAACCCCTCAGCATGGGCAGCGCTGTCCTGTGATGGACTGCATTACTATGGAGAAACAGAGGGACTCTGACCTGTAGGAGGTGGAGGTGGTCCTCAGTGTGGGAGAGCTGCTCCAGCTCAGTGTCTCTCCTCTTTAGCTCAGTGATTTCCTGCTCCAGCTCTTTAATGAACTCTACAGCCTGCCTCTCTGCTGCTTTCTGCTTCTCCTCCATCACCTCAAGCAGCTCCGCCTGGCTTCTCTCAATGCAGCGCAGCAGAGCTCTGAAGACCTCCACACTGTCTGCTTTCTCCTTCTCTGTGCTTTTCTAACAATGATGATATTGACAGCAGCTTTCACTGCATTAAAATGCAGCTCAATGTGCTTTATATTACATTAAATCAAGCATTAGAGAAAAGCAAATTGATAATAATAGAATGAGTAAAATATTGGACATTGGACAAAGTGAAGAAAGTAATAAATAATAACGGATAGAAGACTGTTGTAAAAAGTTGGTGTTCAGACGATCCACAGTTTTATGTCGTGATGCTGTTTTAGTTATACCAATCTATGTGAGACTTAAGGTCTTCAGCACTCATTTCAACAGGTGCAACAGAAGCATAATTTGGCCTATAATCTGCATAGCTACGGAGTTGACTCCATGATCGTTCATAATATAGGTGAGTCGCATGTATAAGCAAAATAAAAGTGGCCCAAGGATAAACCCCTGAGGTACTCTATGATAAATATCATTCCTTCCAGATACAAACTTAGTAAGAATAGCAAAGTATTTTGTCTGCTACACACATGTAAAACCACTTCATAGCATTTCTAGACAGTCCAATCTTATTTATGATCTTTGTTGATTTACCGGGTGAAATGCAGCATGTTCATGGGGAAATCAGTATTAGGTCAAAGGTCACTGGCAACGTTTACTTATTCGGTTTCTGTTTTATGACCTGACATCCTTTTTATTTTTGATAAAAAACATTGAAATTTAGTTAAGACTCACTTTATTGAGCTCTACAGATTGTTTGATTTCCTCAATCTTATTTAATCGGTCCTGGATCATCTGATGAACTTCTGCCTGTGTCGTTTCCATTTGAATCTATGAAAACAAGACACATTTTACTATGTGAAAAGAAGACGAGTCATTATTTCTCTGTCTGAATGTCTCTCACCTTCTTCACTTGAATCTCCTCCTCTATAGGAACAGTGCTGTGAGTCTTGTGGTCTCCTTCAGTGCAGAACTGACACACACTCGTCTGGTCGTCTCTACAGAACAGCTCCAGGGGTCTCTCATGTTTCTGGCAGATGTAGTCCTCCAGGTTCTCCACTGGGTCCATCAGTTTGTGTTTTTTGAATGAAGCAACTGTCTGATGAAGTTCCAGATGAGTGTCGCAGCAAGAGGCCATACAGATCAGGCAGGACTTCAGAGCTGCATTTTTCGTGTCACAGCAAAAGTCACAGAGCACCTGAGATTTGCCAGGTTTCTCTGGAGCTCTGCTGGATTTGACCTGAACTGACTTCTTGAACTGAGCAGCCAGTCCAGAGATGAACGTGTTCACAGACAGTTCAGGTCTTGTTGGGAATTCTGTCTTACAAACACGACAATGGTAGGCTGAACTGCTGTCCCAGCACTCTTTGAGACAGACCCTGCAGAAGTTGTGTCCACAGGGAGTAGAGACTGGATCAGTGAACACATCCAGACAGATGGAGCACTGGAGCTGATCTTCAGACAGGAGACTGCTGGAGGAAGCCATGACTGACCAAAGAGACAGATATATCATCAAAGTCACCTTGAAGGTGATTTCGTATTGACATTTCTTGGTTTTTTGCTCTTTAATAACTTGAATGTACATATTGCAACAGCAAAGTGAAGAAGAGTCAGGAAAGGCCATAGTTTCGGTTTGAAATATGCAAAAATTTATTCCAAACACGGCAGAAAACCTACTTGAAATATAGCACATACAGGAAGAAGGTCACTTAAAGCCATGGACTTTCACACCTCACTTTAACCCGCTCAACTAAAGCCACACCCAGCAGAAAATAACACATTAAGCACATGCAACCCCACTTAACTAACAAACAACACAACAACACACAGTCCCTTTCTTAGGGAGGACGCCCCTTTTTATGCAAATTTGAAATATCTTTGAAAGTATTTGAAAATATCTGTTACTATTTACATTACTTGTAAATTTCATGTAGGATGGACCAAGAGAAATGATTCAAAATGGCCTGTAAAAACGTCTGATTCCACTGACTTCCTTTAAAAGTAAAGTAAGTTTTTCCTTCTCCTGTAAAGTTATCATTTTGGAGATACAAGTTTTTCTTCTGACAGCAGTGTTACCTCACTTTACATCTTAGTCATATTTGTGTGATTGATCCACTTCATATTCCACCTATTATACGTGCAATCTGTGGCTAAACAAATGATCACAGCCTGAAATGTGATTGGCATAGAACATTTTAAAAAGCTCAAAGTAAAAAACATCACAAACAAATCTAGACACATTACCAGTTTTCTCCTCTTCCAGAGTTTATTTGTAGGGTTTATGTGGCTGGAAATCCTTCAAACCAAAGACTGTGTCCTGCTAAAAGTAACTGGATCCTGTTTATCAAACAGGATTGCTTTACTTTCGTTTTTCCTGCATGACATCATGAGGCCACTCCCATGCTGATAGTTATCTGCACTGGCTAGAAAGTGGGAGATTTTCACCATTAACCCAATATGCATTTTTTGCTCAATATATCAAACGAACAAAGAAACAAATAAAAAGTATTTTTATGAAAATGCATATATGTACTTGGATTGCAATAGCTTTGTGCAGGATTTTGGCCAAAGACACAAGTGGCTTCAGAATAAACCCCTGAGGTACGCCACAGTAAATGTCACTCCTTCCAGATACAAATTTGACAATACTAACAAAATACTTTCTGTTAGGTACAAACATGTAAAACCATTTCAGAGCCTTCCCAGACAGCCCAATCTGATTTTAAACAGTATGATCTGTACTGACTTACAGTGGCAAGTGCAGCACGTTCCAAGGGAAAATGGATATTCTGTCTAAGGTCACTGGTAGCTTTTACCTATGCCGTTTCTGTTCCTCTGATCTGACATTGATGTTTTTGGAGAAAACCTGTTGAAATTCAGTTAAGACTCACTTTATAGAGCTTTACAGATGGTTTGATTTCCTCAATCTTCTCAAGTCTGTCCTGGATCAGCTGACGAACTTCTGCCTGTGTCGTTTTCATTTGAATCTATAAAAAAGACAAATCGTAACAATGCCACTCATTCATAACTTTTACTATGTGAAAACAAGACAAGCCTCAACATTTCTCTGTGTTAATATTGTATGTAAAGGTCTTATATGTTTTAAATGTAAAGGTCAGAGAGGATGTAGTTTTTCATTCCAATCACAAGGAACCACCTCATTTTTCTTGTTGAATAAGTTGGTCTTAATTTTTTTAAGCGGTTGTTTAGTCAGCTGGGTTAAAACCATGCAGCCACACTGGCTCTTCATACATAGGACTGATGACCCCTATTAAAGACTATTAAAGTTATGTTGGCTGTCTGAGCAACTTGTTTTGGTCTAGAACAGACTGGAAGTTAATAGCAAAAGGTTTCTTCAAAGTACTTAAAAATGACATTGGTGCACACTTGAGCATCAGAGTAAGAATTTGAGATATTTGGTAAGTCACTCTAAGAAAAAGTTGGTCAGATGTCATTTAACTTTTTCAACAAACACAAAGAGATCCTGTGGCAGGTGCCTCAAGGCACGCTGCCTCTCAAGAGCGTAGAAGCTTTGCAATTCAAATGTCATTCAAAGAGGCTCATGTGACGTGCGTACCCCACATGTAAAGGAACTCAATGCTGTTGTTTCATGTTGTAGGTTGTGGCTTATTAATATAGTCAAATTTTGAAACACCTCTGTTGGTCCATTCATCATGAAACTGTGATAGGAAACTGGTGTTTTCCAAATCTGGAAAAAGATGCAAATGAAGATAGATTTTTACCTGACAGTGACAATATACTGTATTTGGTATACCTGATGTAATGGCAGATAACTGTAGGCACAATTTAATGGCAAATCAGTATGAAGGCATCAAGATATTAACATCTCAGGTTTTTAAACTCACAAGGACTGAACTGAAAACCCCCTCACACACATACTCTACATTCACACACACCTCTACTGGAACAGCGCTGCTGATACTGTGTTCTATACTGTGTTGTACAGAGATGGAATGACAATAAAAGCCTTTTGACTTGGCTTGGCTTGACATACATTCCTTATGGAGAATGATTACAGTGGAGCTCTCGTTGTTGAATTCAGGCCCTTCAAGGTAAAATGAACATATAAAACCTCAGTAAAACAAAACAAGCAAAGAAGCAAGCTTTTGCTTCTGAACCTTCATACAAACCAGTTATTGATAATAATAATAATAATAATTCTTTATTTTTATATAGCGCTTTATCAAGGACCCAAAGACACTTACAGTTCAAAGTACATAGATAACACTTAACACGGACAACAAGAGCACAATAATACAAACAAAAAGACAAGGCAGTATAGGGGAGGTCACATTGGGGCAGTTGTGGGCTGGAGGTTAGGGAACCAGCCTCGTGACCGGAAGGTCGCTGGTTCGATCCTCGGAGCTGACAACACATGACTGAGGTGTCCTTGAGCAAGACACCTAACCCCCAACTGCTCCCTGGCGCTGCGGAGTGGGCTGCCCACCGCTCCGGGCAAGTGTGCTCACTGCCCCCTAGTGTGTGTGTGCTCACTAGAGTGTATGTGGTGTTTCACTTCACGGATGGGTTAAATGTGGAGGTGGAATTTCCCCGTTGTGGGAATAATAAAGGTCACTTAATCAATGAAGGAGCATAAGATCATCATGTTAATTTGCATGATTAGTAGATTTTTTTATGGTATTTGAAGGACGCTCTTATTCAGAGTGACTTACAATTTGATCACTTTTACACAGGTAGGTGAAGGAGTCTTGCCCATGGACTCTTATCGGTATAGTGTAGGGTGCTTACCCAGGTGGGGGATTAAACCCCAGCCTACAGTGTAGAAGGCAGAGGTGTTAACCACTACACTAACCAACCACTCTACCAATATTAGACCTGTGTGGGCATTAAAACATCATTTTGACAGCTTTTACCCACACTAGACAGCCGCTGTTTCTTATAAGAGCATCACTACAGATCATTTTCATAGGTGCATGTTCGCGCTAGCCACAAGCTAAAACCCCATCTCCAGTTTAACACAATAGCTGTGAGCGAAGGCCCTGGCCCCGAGCTAACTGCTGGCTAACTCCCTATCCTTGAGCTACCACTCTATCCCTGTGTACCACTCTAGACCCGAGCTAATGTGCTAGCTAACATGGCAATGTGCTAACCCACTAGCTAATGTGCTAACGTGCCATTGCATTAGCTGGACAAAGGTACACACAAATTACTGAAATATATCAGCTTAAGCTAAAATACATTAACCTAATATGTTTAATATAATAAACAGTAAAACATCACTGGTAAAGTTAAAGCAAGGAAATGATTCCATCTCAGTGTTTTTAGTGGCAAATTTAGTGGCAGTTAGCTGATTTGGAGGAATATACAGCATCCCTGACTGGCTACATTATCAAGAGCTTGTAAGCACTACATACACTGATCAGGCATAACATCATGACCTCCTCCTCGTTTCTACGCTCACTGTCCATCTTATCAGCTCCACTTACTGTATAGCTGCACTCTGTAGTTCTACAGTTACAGACTGTAGTCCATCTGTTTCTCTGATACTCTGTTACCCTGTTCTTCAGTGGTCAGGACCCCCATGGACCCTCACAGAGCAGGTACTATGTGGGTGGTGGGTCAGTCTCAGCACTGCAGTAACACTGACGTGGTGGTGGTGTGTTAGGGTGTGATGCGCTGGTCTGAGTGGATGTATATAGTACATATAGTAATTATAGACTTTACAGTAATATAGTCAAATGACATCATATCGCTATGATTCTGTTTACATTTGATCCAATTGATTCTACTGATAAATAACAAGCCGTCCTCTTAGTTTTTACTTTTACTTTAGAGGTTTATTATTTAATTTGTACAGAAACTATTATTATTATTAGCATCAGTTTAAAATAATCTTGAAATCTTGAAAACAAATGATAAATATTCATGTACGGACTGCAGCTTGTGAGAAAGGGAGTGTTGATGTTATGTGAGGGAGAAACCTTGGACTGGAGCGCTGCAGTTTGACAGCTGGATGCCTTGTGCTAAAAAAAAAAAAGGTGAAATGAGTGCATTCATGGGAAACAAAGGCGTGATGGGATCCACCCATTTCACCTGAGCGCAGCATTCGGCTCATGTGTCACAGCACACAGAGCCAGAGTACACAAAGTCAGCCATTTTACAAAGGTCATTTTGTAAAGGTTGTAAAACTGGTTTGGTCATTTATTGTGAACTGCGCTTGCTTTTTTAAAAGCATGGACCCGAACATACAAACCTCCTTGATATCAGACAAATGGAGAAAGACTTTTAAAACTAGGATTTAGCACCGGAATTATTGCTATGTTTGAAATTACACTGTCATTTTCCACTGTTTTAGGATCACAGATATTCAGGCTTAATTGGAAGAAAAGGTACAAAACTAGGCGCAAATAAAGCTATAAATAGCACATTGAGGGTCCGCAGTTGATGATGCTCCTCGAGATAAACAGAAGAACTGGTAATGCTGGTCTAAGCTTTTTTGTCTATACATGTCTATACAAGTGATCACAGCGCGATGTAAATGAGATGCCACTCCTCAGCACATACCGATGATGTATCCTAGGTAACAGTAAATAAGTAAATATTTAGCCAACTAAATATTTACTCATTTACGTTGTGCCTGCCCTGAGGAAAAGCAGGCAGGTAAACAGACGGCGAATATGCCTTTCGGTCTGAAAACGTTCCCTTGGCAATCCGTCATAGTAGGAAAACTGCAGCTGTGGTGATCTTGGCCATTTTAATAAACTGAAGCCAATCTTTCACTTATAAAAAGTACAACTTGACCTTCAGAAAGACTGAAAACTTTATCCAGTATTAAAGGGGTTTCAACTGTTAGGAACAATGTTGTACAAAAGTTTGAGACAGATCTTAATATTTACTCAATTTCCATTCAAGCATTTAAAGCTACACTGAGATTTGGGGATTCTCCCAGGCAAATGCGACATGTGGAAGAACACGTTACGATACATGGGTTGTGCTTTGAACCCCTTCCCTGAGTGGATGAATCTGAGAATGTACATGTAAGTGAATTATTTACTATTGCCATCATATCGTCTTCAGTAGTGAAGTGTATCAGGCTGGATAAAATGTTATATATGGTATTGATAGGATATTGGGCTCTAATATACATGTAGCTGTTTGCTGTCCGAAAGTACCATCAGAAGCCTCCATATGTTTCAATGGAGCCCTGGCTGAAAAGAGAAGGCTCTGTGTGCGTCGACGAAGCCCGAGCTCGGGGCTCTAGGATCACAAGAGAGAGTTGAGGCCCTAGCTGCCTAGCTGCCTTGTCGGCTGTAAGAATAAGCCTTTCCAGATGTTTTCACATGTTAATGTATGGATTTTGCGTTATGTGTGTGCGTAAAATTTTGTTTAAAAAGCTGAACCATCTTGGACTTAGAGGAGATTCCACATTGGCTTCTGGGTCTCTGCAACAAGGGCTTTTAGTGTCTACAGAGCTTTCATTATCCCACCTACACAACTGAGAATAAACAACAGTAGGCTATAATGTTGCTGGTGTGTTGGGGACTTGAACATCAAGCTGGACCTTCTCTTTGAGCCTGTACATATGAAATTACTATGTAAAGATGTACAATGTGGTCGAAAAAACTCCTGCCAAACCCAACCCAGTAGTAGAAGTGCACTATGTAGGAATTTAAATACTGGATTCTGCAAACCAGCGGTGCAAAATATATATAAGAAATTGTCATTTTGGTCTCAGCCACACCCATACTCAATAAATGATGCACTATTTCATAGCTAGCACACTATTTAGGGAGCTCGGAGGCGAGGAGACGCGACTTCTGATTGAAAGTGACATTTTTAGACTTTCATACTGCTGAATCGCACTGTAAGTACTTTAATTCAAGCCTGTGATAATGATGGGTTTGTTTAGGTCATGGGCACTTTTAGTATTTTAGCCTAGTAGCAGGTAAGAACATAACTTGCCAGCCCCTCAGTTTAAACAAAATCAGGTTTTTACTTCATCAGTACACTCGGTGGTCCATGGGAGCAGCATGAGAGTCAAGGCTTATTCCATTAACAGCACAAGGGTTTTGCCATGGTGCAGTGATACACGTGGATTATCGTGGATTTTACACAGCTCAGCCAATCAGATTTTAGGACCGTAACTATCAGTTTTATCAGTACATTTATACCCCTCTGAAAGTCACACCTAGGAGTTTCCAAGGATTAAATTAGAACAAAGTATAATCTGAAAATATTCGTCTATTACATTTTAGTGGTAGAATTCCCATTCCCAAGTGGACAAGTTAATAGGAAATGTTTGTTTATATGGTTCATGTTCTTTTATTTTTAAAGGTAAAGGAACAAACTTGTAAACAACAATAACATTTTAAAGTAATCTTCATCTACTCACAGGGTCACAAACCCTCTAACTTTTGTGAAATTATATCCTACAAGCAAATGCTTTCTGTGTGCATGCAGAAGTATCTTGTGCACATAAAATGTTTTACAGGCTCAGCTGAGTGCCTCAGAAGTCACATTTTTATCTTATCTCGTAAAGGTCCTATAAAGGTGTGAAATATTAAGCTGACTATTTAGCCTCCTACTGGTAGAGCCATCACTGAGACATGCCTTCACATAGGATGAAGACAGGTGCGATGATCAGTGGTGCTACGTTTTTACGTCCGTCATTGGAACAGGGGTTGAAGTATGGATAGAGTTTCTCAGTGAAAGACTGACCAGTGAAAGAGTAGATATGAGACCTGGCCTCAACATCATAGAAGGAGACCAGACCCTCCTCATAATCCACAAACACCCCCACCTTCTGGGGAGCCTGTTTCAAGGAGAGAGGAACAGACGGAGAGTCCAGAGCCTCATATTCAGTCTTATTGCTCAGACAGACACTCCAGTATCCATCCTCAGGGTTGGCCGTAATCTCTCCCTTCCTGTTACTGGACTCTCTGGCCACTCCCAAAGCCCACTTAGTTTTTCTTTTGACCTGAACCTCATAGTAAAATCTCCTGGAAGCGAATCCCTCCTTTGCCAGAACACAGGGGGATCTATCAAATCTCTGAATATTTTCAGGTAGATTCTGTCGCGAGTCTCCGTGTCTCACATGTTTCCCATCAGTGGACAAGATTAGAGCAGGATGAGCTGAATCAGGATCCAGAGTCACATCCACTGGGAAACAGAGACACAAATTAAGCACATGCTGATAACATACAGCATGTAAAAGAGGTGGTTATGTGATCCGTAAGAGCTTACAAACCTGCATACTGCTGAATTCTGTTCAGTTCTGTTTGAAAAAGAGTAATGGACAACATTAGGATATTACAGTTCTTATTTTGCTTCATTAGATGCCTGAAACATGGCAAAATCAGTGCAATGTTAATGTTAAACACTGCATAATACTATAACGGGCATAGATGGGAGTTTTAAGGCAAGGCAGGTTTATTTATACTGCAGTTTTCATACACTGTGGTCATTAAAAATACAAATATAATTAAATATTTTAAAAGAGTTTAAATAAAAGAAATTAAAAACATGATAAATACATGATTAAAATACTGGATTTAAGAAAAGAAAACCAAACACTAAAATAAAAATGAAATAAAAAATTAAATGAGGATAATAAAGACCTAAGAGCTGAAAGCTGCTTAAATCGGATCATTTTAAGCCTGGATTTAAAAGTGTGCAGGGTCGGGGTTCTTCTAATGCTGTCTGTCAAACTCCATGTTTAGTCTTTACCTTCAGCAGGACTATCTGACTAGTTCCTAATGACCTGACAGATCTTCTTGGATTATTTTGCTACAGCAATCAGATAAATACACTGCTCCTACATCATTAAACCATTTATAGGCCAGTTATAGTAACTTAAAGTCTATTCTGTAACAGCCTAGTAGCCAGTATAAGCATTTAAGAATGGGGTGAAGCTGCTAGAAATAAAGGTGTGGATGACTAAACCAGACCTGGTGAAACTCAGACAATCTCTGAGCTTGTTGATGTTCTTAAGGATAAAAAGCTAATTTAATAACTGCTTTGATATGACTGCTAAAACGGAGATCAGCGTACCTTAGTACACCAAGGTTATATGTTAGTTCTTTAGATTTTAGGGCTCTCGAATAAACAGGCAGCTAGTCTGTGCCTCTCATTACTGTTCCCAAATAAAATATGTTATCTTTATTCAACTGTAGAAACTTTAGTCCCATCCACTTAGGGATGTGCTCTTACAAAGTGGGTCAAGGGCACCATAGTTGATTGGGGATAGGGCTAATTAAATCTGAGTATCATCAGAAAGCATGTATAAACTGAATAAGAGCAGCCCCATTATTGTACCCTGGGGCACACCACAAGTCACAGGCACTCTCTCAGAAACACTGGGCCTTATTCATAAGTATCTTCCTACGTTTTTGCTTAAATTTGTTCTCAAAAGAGGTACTAAGAAAAGGTCTACATCAGAGTCATGACGTGTTCTTAAACCTCAGAATTGTTCACACCTTTGTGCTCTTGAGTGCGTGTAGATTCTGTTCTTACCCAAAAACTAATCCCAGATAAGAGAGCACTGGTGAATATCAGAACATTTGTGAAAACTGCACAAGTGGGTTTTAAGACGAAATGTCTTCCTAAGAATGCTTCGTGAATGAGGACCAGTATTTTCCATCTGCCTTGCAGGTATAAACTGAACCAATTTAGGACAGTTCCTAAGAGACCAACCCAGTTCTCAATATTATGTATGAGAATCTTATGGCCTATAGCTCTACTGTAAACAAAAAACAAAACAAAAAAAATATACACTTGCTTTATAGCGCTCCTGGCTTTTCTAAATATCATGAGCTGAGGAGCACCTGAGTGGTAAGAAAATGAAGAGGGAAAAAAATCTACCATACATGCATTAAGGTCTCAGGGTCTTCATGACATCCTGAAGCCACATTTTTTCCAACTGTCCTCAAGCTCACAACATCTGAGAGTTCAGTAATTACTTACCAATGTCAACAAGGTTCTCTGTTTTCTTATCAAGTGATTCCTGAAGCTGAGACAGAGCTCTCCTCAGAGTGTCCACACTCAGATTTGTATTAACACTGATATTGTTCCAGTTCTTGGACCGCAGAGGGCTGCAGAGCGATGGGTAAGTCTACAGTTCAGCAAGAGAGGAGAAATCCCTCAGCATGGGGAATGCTGGTCTTTTATGTACTGGATTTGCATTATTGAGAAACTTGAGAGGGACTCTGACCTGCAGGAGGTGGATGTGGTCATCTGATTGGGCAAGTTGCTCCAGCTCAGTGTCTCTCCTCTTTAGCTCAGTGATCTCCTGCTCCAGCTCTTCAATTAACTCTTCAGCCTGCCTCTCTACCGTTTCCTGCTTCTTCTCCATCACCTCAAGCAGCTCCGCCTGGCTTCTCACAATGCAGCGCACCAGGGCTCTGAAGACCTCCACACTGTCTGCAATCTCTTTCTCAGTGCTTTTCTAACAGGAGACACAAGTCAAATTGTTTTCTATTACCACCTTTATTTTCACAGGTTCAAGGCTGGAATGTTTCTTATCCAGTTTTAGGAATGGAACTTTTTGAATATAATGTGATTTATTTGATAACGTGTCAAGACTCACTTTATTGATGTATACCGAGTGTTTGATTTCCTCAATCTTTTTCAGTCGGTCATGGATCATTTGTTGAACTTTTGCATGTGTCTCTCCCAACTCAGTCTTAAAGAAATAAAAATTCATCATTCAAAAAAGGTTTTTGATTAGATTATACAAAAACACTCTAGAAACATAAAAGTTATCTCTGCTTGAATGTTCCTCACCTTCTTTGCTCGACTCTCCTTCTCTATAGGAACCGTTCTGTGAGCCTTGTGATCTCCCTCAATGCAAAACTGACATATACACGTCTGGTCGTCTCTACAGAACAGCTCCAGGGGTCTCTCATGTTTCTGGCAGATGTAGTCCTCCAGGTTCTCCACAGGGTCCATCAGTTGGTGTTTCTTGAGTTTAGATGCGGTGTGGTGAGGCATCAGATGAGTCTCACAGTAAGAGACTCCACAGTCCAGACAGGACTTTACAGCCTCCAGCTTTTTGTCAGTGCAGGAGTCGCACAGCACCTTCTTCGACTTAAAGAAAAGTTGCCCTGGAGTGCCGCTAGAGTTCAGTTGAAGTGCCTCCTTGAACTGAGCAGCCAGTCCCGAGATGAACGTGTTCACACGTAGCTCAGGCCTTTTGGAGAATTCCTCCTTACAAACCGGACACTGGTAGTTCACACTGCTGTCCCAGAACTCTTTGAGACAGACCGCGCAGAAGTTGTGTCCACATGGGGTAGAGACTGGATCAGTGAACACATCCAGACAGATAGTGCACTGGAGCTGATCTTCAGACAGGACACTGTTGGTGGAACCCATGACTGATAGAAACACAGAGACCTGATTGGTATGTGTGTCCAAATCTAAAGAAGTGATTCTTGTTTCCAACAGAATATCATGGGCATCACACCGAATAATAACATTAGCTTTAGTCAACATATTGTAGAGCAGTGTCAGTATCTTTATTTACCAGTACCAACAAATGTGAGGAATCCAAAATGTATAAAAACAAGTTTTGACTGTTTGATCTTTTTCCAGACTGAATACAAGTACATTTTAATACTCACTGATGCCGTGTCTGATACCACACTGTGGAACTCTCTTAGGATTACGTAGCTATTAGTGTAAACGAGTGCAGTGTACCATATCAGTTAACTCATTAAACTGTAGCTTATTTTAAATGAAGTGCATTAGCTAGCTATCCTATATTAGTTACCTTGAATCGAGTAGGACTGCAGTAAAGAGTGGGTTTGGTTCCACGTCAGAAAAGCTGTGCACAAAGTACATTATGTTTCATAGTTTTGTTCCTCATCGGTCTCTTTCTAACAGTACAGTGACGACAGAAATAATATCTGAAGGGAACATGAAATTTTGTACTTTGGTCACTCATACTGGACGGTACAGTGTTGCAGTGGGCAGCGCTGTTGCCTTATAGCAAGAAGGGCCTGGGGTTTGATTCCCCGGCCGGGCAACCAGGGTCCTCTCTGTCTGGAGTTTGCATGTTCTCCCTTTGTCTGCATGGGTTTCCTCCGGATTCTCCAGTTTCCTCCCACAGTCCAAAGACATGCAGTCAGTCAGTTGGACATGCTAAATTGCCCCTAGATGTAAGTGAATGTCAATGTCTGTCTGCCTGCCCTGCGATGAACTAGTGACCTGTCCAGGGGGTATCCTGCCTTCCACCTAATGACTGCTGTATGTGCGCATGAGAGAGACTCACACTGTACGTTTGAACAGACCATCATGTACAAAAAAATCTTCTGTTTTATATATACACAATGTATGAAAACGCTTGGCAAAGCTTCTCCATGCAGCTCTGTCTATAAACAATTTCAAATAAAGCCGTTTTATTCAAAGGAGCACACTGAGTACTGAGCAAACAACAACTTGGCTAACCAGACTGTGCACTGAAGCTAAAACCAGGTGTTGATGTACACGGTAGGACGATACAGTCTCTCCACAGCCTATTTTACAAATGTAAACAACATTTGAACTGTTTACCTTGCAATTCTACTTTGTCAAACAGGTTAAAGTTGGAATATATGGACTTCGATAGCAAATACAGATTTTTTCGTCTCCGTTTTGTTGGCCTACATGTCTCCACCTGTTTTGGGGAAGCTGTTGTGATTAAAACTTCGTAGTTAATTCCTGTTGGGAATCTGCTAAGACAAAATGTTTAAACTGTCCAACTGTCAGAGAGTCAGTAACTGTTCTCAGTGTGAGCAGAGCCTTCTTCACTGTTGAAAACAGTCCAAACTAGCTCAGACTCCTTCATCACTTTTCTGAACGTCCTTCAAATGTCCTGCTCGACTTTAGGCTTTTATTACAGCAGTAAAAATCACCTGTGTGTAGCTCTCACTCTGGCTGCATCCCAACACCTTATAATACTACAGGCTACTACACATGCTAAAAGATTCACTGTTGGTGGTGTATTATTTTGACAAGTATGATAGAACATGTCTTTTTTTTTTAATTACTGCCTCTCTTTCCTTCCGTTTATCAGCAGCTTTGAACTCCACTTTCACCTGAATTACATCACGAGGCCACTCCCACAGTTTCATGTTCACAGTTTACTGCACTTGTAAGTTTTGGCCACCTGGTATCAAACAATTACCAACTGAGCTACAGCATCCAAACCAGATACAGTTTGAACCAGAAACGAAGGGGGATCATGTTTCTCCTACCTGGCAGAAACAGGCTTCACATGTATAGTGCGATACTGTTGAAACCATCACAAAGCACAGCGTTAACCCTCATTCAGCCTCCGTCCTGCACTGCTCCTCCTTACCCAACCATGAGTGTGGTGTTGAGATTAAATTGCAGCTCTATTTCCCCACACAAGAAAGAATTAATATAACTGTAGCCAGCTTAATTTTACATTTTTATAATAAAGATGGTAAGAACATACATGGGAACTTGATTGACTGACATGAGTAAAAAATTCTGGCCTTTGAGATTTGAACCAAATATTTTAATGGTTTAAATTAAAACGTAAGGAGTATAAGGCATAAGATTCTGACCACCTCCTTGTTTCTACGCTCATTGTCCACTTTATCAGCTCCACTTACTATAATGGACAACGAGCCTAGAAACAATGAGGTGGTCATAATGTTCTGCCTGATCTGTGCATCTCTTACAAATGTAAGTGAATGGCCACCCCAAACTGACTAGCTCTGAAGAGTTAAACGGCCTAAATCCAGTATACTAGCACACCTGGTCCGTTTTTTGAATGGTGAATTAAAAATAAGGATAATTCGCAATAATTGAATTTACAAACAGAGCACTACAGGAAGCCGTGTGCCCAGAAACACTATAAACACAGCTCCACCTTTCCAGACGAGCTCCTTTAGAGTTTACCTTCGGCAGGGGTAGATCCTCTACGAAACGCTGGAGAAGCCTTTAACCGGGGCTTGTGTCCTGATGAAAGAAACCGGATTCTGGTTGTAAAACTGCTTGGCACTCCACTTTCACTTGAATGACATCACGAGGCCACTCCCACAGTTTCATAATCACAGTTTACTGCACTTGTAGGTTTTGGCCACCTGGTGTCAGACATTTACCAACAGAGTTACAGCATCCAAACCAGATACAGTTTGAACCAGAAACAAGGGAGGATCACCTTTTTTCTCCTACCTGGCGGAAACAGGCTTCCATGCATTTTGAGCCAGACAGAGGTTATAGCCTATAGGTAGCTGGATAGATAGATTCCTTTACTGCCACATGACAAATGGTGGTAACTGCATCCAGTGAGTTCAGATGCAATTCAGCTCTGTAGGTGCTTAATACACATAAACATATGATTGAAGGAAGTGGTCGGAAAAGATGAGAGGAATCTGGGATTACTCTCTATGCTCGCTTAAGAGGAGTATAAACAGAGTCAGCTAGAGGAAGAAGAAAATCAGTAGCATGTATATTATATACACTGATCAGGAATAACATCACGACCACCTCCTTGTTTCTACGCTCATTGTCCATTTTATCAGCTCCACTTACTGTATAGCTGCACTTTGTAGTTCTACAGTTACAGACTGTAGTCCATCTGTTTCTCTGATACTCTGTTACCCTGTTCTTCAGTGGTCAGGACCCCCATGGACCCTCACAGGGCAGGTGGATCATTCTCAGCACTGCAGTAACACTGATGTGGTGGTGGTGAGTTAGTGTGTGTTGTGCTGGTACAAGTGGATCAGACACAGCAGTGCTGTTGGAGTTTTTAAACACTGTGTCCACTCACTGTCCACTCTATTAGACACTCCTACCTTGTCGGTCCACCTTGTAGATGTAAAGTCAGAGACGACAGCTCATCTGCTGCTGCACAGTTTGTGTTGGTCATCCTCTAGTCCTTCATCAGTGGTCACAGGACGCTGCTGGCTGGATATTTTTGGTTGGTGGACTATTCTCAGTCCAGCAGAGACACTGAGATGTTTGAAAAATCCAGCAGCACTGCTGCGTCTGATCAGTGCACCTATATAGTAAGAGGAGCTGATAAAATGGACAATGAGCGTAGAAACAAGGAGGTGGTCATAATCTTATGCCTGATTGGTGCTCACAAGTTACATGTTGAAGTCATGAAAAGTTGCTCTCTTGTTAAAGATACTTTAAATGTCAAGTGATTTCCTCAGGTGATATGGTGCAATTTGGGAAACCCCCAGCAAGAACAATCACATTTGTTCATTCATCATCTAAGCTGCTTATCCTCTTGGGTCGCGGGGTCGCTGGAGCAGGATTGTCTAAATTGTATATAATATATTGTCTAAAAAGTTGCCACTAACTGAACCTTTTTCACATGTACACTACTGTGAAAGTAAACTACATCAAGTGTGATACGTAAGAAAATTGAGTTATACTTCAGACAAACATCTAATATTTATATCATAACTTATATTTTATTTTAAAAAAGATTTCTTTGAAAATATGTGTGTGTATATCTTAGACGTAAGCTTAAATATAAATATGCAAAGTGCATTTATATCACTGATGTTGGGACAAAACATTACATTTCAAACGAGCAGTGGTGGATGAAGTACACAACCCATGAACCTGAGTTAAAGTAGAGACACCCAAGGTAAAATATTACTCCAGTAAAAGTAGAAGTTCCTCCCTTTAGACCTCCACTTGAGTAAAAGTACTAAAGTATTTACCTTCAAATGTACTTAAGTATCAAAGTAAAAGTACTAAAAGAGTAATTAACTTAATGCAACTTAGTTCCAAGTTTAAGTTTAATAAAAACTGGCTTTAAACTCAGGATCACAGATGAGCTCCTTTACTATGTTGATCTGTAGCCTCTGTTCATAAACATAAACCAGCCCAAACTCATTTACTATAAAATGAAATGGTGTTTGTAGAAATTCAGAAAAAAGCCGCGTCAGTCTCGACTGCATATGTGGACATATTTCTATATTGAGCTCTATTTACACAAAGTTAGGTTAGTTCATCATTTATGTTGAACAGACTCTCCCAAAGTTTGACGCTGCTGCGCTGACGTTGAACCGCGTGCTGCACTGGGTCGGTATGACCAACAGGTCAAAACCAGCTCTTAGCAAAGTGACCGCTGGGCCCTGATTGGTGCTCTGGCTTTGCGCTTCTTTCGTTTTGACATGTTACGTTTTTATACACACAGAAACCAAAAGGAGCCACAGATTTCTCAAAATGTAGGAGGAAAAAGTCGGATATTAGACTCTGAAATGTAGTGGAGTGAAAGGAGAAAGTCGCCCAGAATGGAGAAACTTCAGTACAGATACACCAAAAAATACTAAAGTACAGAAACTAATTACATTTACTCAGTTACTGTCCACCACTGCCAATGGTAAATTTATAGGAGGAGAAAAAAATTCGTCCTACCTTTAGTGTAAGTAAAAGAAAAGTGGAAATTTTCCAAATAATTTTGGAATGTTTCTGATGGTCCATTCATCTTGAAATTTCAACTCCTGGGTAAGTGCAACTGTTTTCCAGCTCTGAAAACAAACAAACAAACAAAAAAGATGGAAAATGGAGAAACAAGGTTTTGACCTGACAGTGACAATATGTTTGATGTACACAGTGCAGCTCTCATTTTTCGGATTTATGCCCTTCAAGGTAAAATGAACATATGAAATAAAGTAAAACAAGAACCACAGTAAAACAAAACAAGCAAAGAAGTAGCAGCAAGCTTAAACATTTGCTTTTGAGCCGTGATCTAACCCACTAGCTAATGGACTAAGAAGCTAACCACAATAGTTTTGGACTAGCCGGCTAAAGGCACACAAAAATAAGTGAAATATCAGCTTAAGCTAAATTACATTGACCCACTATGTTTAATACAATAAACAGTAAAACATCATTGGCAAAGTTAAAGCAAGGAAATGACTTCTCATTGTTTATAATGGCAGATTTAATTACTGCCACTGGGTTTACATAACCCGGCCAAGCGTGCCCTGCAGGTTCTGAAACAGGTGAGAACCAGCACGTCGGGACTGTTTAGAACATGTTTAGGGAAGCTGTTGCATATGAGACTCAACGGATTCGACTTTTACTAGTTAGTATGTAAGTACTATAACATTAAGCAAGATAATGTGTAGAACCCAAACATTCTATGTTAATCACGCCCAACAACTGGAAGTTGGTCTTGGCCAAATCCCATATCACTGAGCCCGTAGCCCCCCCTTTCGCGCGTTTATGTCTAGGGGTAGGTGTCCCAACTGGTGTTGAGATAGAGGGGGAGGGCGAAATGTTAGGGCCACATCGCCCTTCAAGTGAAGGATTTTCAGAGGGTCACTCCAGAAGGAAAAACTGTCAAGTTGGAGCATGAGAGACCAAAGAAACCCACGAAAGTTAACAAATTACGACACCCACTGTATTTTCTTAGTTTAATGTTGTTTCAATATATTCTGGTCCTTTTCTTCATAACAAGCATGAAAAAAATGTCTCGGTAGCTAGCTAGCTAACTTTCCCGTTCCACCTTAAACAGTCCAGCAGTTCTGACGCCTGAAGTGCCAGAATGTAACTGCTGCTCCATTTAAGGTGGAACAGTAAATTCTAACAAGAAGCTGGCGAATCTCTGACTTCAGCTTCATGTCACTGAAGAATTAGTGGGGGGTGATAATAAATATTGCCCCCCTCTTTGAAGGCTTATGATCCCTAAATGTAACTAAAGCCCAGCAGTGAGGAGCTGAACTTTCCCCTCCTCTGCGGTCACTGCAGACGGGCAGGGTCGCCTACAGAGCAGCGCTGGTAGCTGTTAATGAAGTGATGCTCTTTTTAAGATTTCGACCACTACCTGTTGTGACTCAGTTCCAAGGGGCAAGATGACACTCAAAAACAAGGGGTAGGGGTAAAAATAAGAAACGGGATTGGGCCTTTCTGTGGGTCCATACTCATCCTGTTGCCGTCTTTCCATGTGAAACAGCCAAGACACAACCTCCGTCATTCCAGAATCCTGACATTCCTTAATTACATTGAGTTTTCTGAATCATTCCTAATGAGCTCAGAGGGCATTTTCATGCTGCCAATGGAACTGATTCGGATATAAATACTCTTGATTATATTAGTTTTTACCGTATGGCGTTGGATTGTATAATGGCACTTGACTGCATACATCAGGTCATAGACGGTAAAGTGTTATAGCCAAATAGTCAAATTGCGATGATTTTGTTCAAAATGCTTCATATCCAGGACCTGTGCCTGACTTGAAAATGTTTAATTTATGACATTCTGCTGCTAAAATAAAAAAATAACTACAGTCCGGCTATGACTTTAATACCTAGGTCCTTTTCTGAAAGACATAACAGCTTGAAACTTGAATTAAATGAGATTATTTCCTCATTTGAACAAGTCTACATATATTTTATCAGAGAAAACATTTGCCTCTCTTAATACTGGGGGAAAGCTGGGGGGAATGTTTGGATTGAGAAGTGGAAGTAACAGCGCGTTGGGTTCTTGTGAAGGTATAGCACTGCAGGTGTGGCTTGCATGAAGTGGGCAGGCCATTCATATCCCTTTGCCTTCTCTGGGGAATATGAGGTGTGCACTGGCAGAGCTAAAAAAGAAACCACCTGTGTGGCTCAACCATATCAGATGGATTTGAATCGTCATTAAAATCTTGGCACTGAAGTTTGTAGAGAAGCTTATTAATATGTTAAAGAAAAGAGCGCTGACAAGGGACGGAGACGTCAGGAGACCTCTGGTGAGCAACATCAACTCACAGCTCAATGAACTTGTGGATGGTAAGACATTATTTCAATTATTTGGAATGCACATTTTTCAGGTGCTGCAAGTAAATGATCACGCTGTGGCCTTTAAAATGATGGAAATAAACACAAGCTTTGGTTTATTTGTGGCTTTGCATCGAAACAAATAATGAAAATGATGAATTACAAACTTCTTTTACACTTAAAGGTTGCATTGACAGCATAGTGCTAACAGACTTGGCAAGTGCGCATGGAAATAAAGCTTCAAAAGGCAGCGTGACGTCTCAGACGATAATCGTAAACAAACAAAATAAATAAATAAAATCCACTTGTGTCCAACAGGAGATTCCAGAATACAAAGTTACTGCCTGAACAGTGCGGACCAGTCTGGACCAGACCCTGGGATGCAAGCTCAGGATCTTGAAGATGAAGGTCAGAAGGTCCTTGCCATTCTCCGAGATGTTCTTCTGGGGGATTTAAGGTCACAGGAGCTGACAAATGCTGCTGAGCAGGTTAACCATTGGGCGAAAATGAATGGTATGATGCCTGAGGGACACGGAAGCAGCTACTGTCAAAACTGGTTGAGTAACTACCTTGAGGTCGTAAAAATGTCTGTAGACAACCACTTTCCCACTCTGCCACCAAAGGGGTCCAAACATTCTCAGCCACAGACAGTTGAATACCTGAATGATGCTCTGCTTTTGGCATACAGTGAGGTTAATCGCTTGGAACCTGTTTTAAACAACTCAGGACTGCTGAGTTTCCTGATTGACAGCTATAATCGCCGCCTCTTTGATGTGTTGGACTTGTTTGTAGATGGAAGTTTATCAGTGAAAGAGGCCTTGGTCCTTCTACAGTGGGTGAAGCAGACTTACTTTAGGTAGGCAGCAAAATAATTATTACCGTATAATATATTAGTCTCTGATATTGCAAACGATCAGTGTCACGTTAAAACCAAATAACCTTTTATTCATTACTATTTTACATCATTAGAAAACACCATTTACCGTTTGCATGATGTGATCATTTCGTGATGAATGACATTTTCTGAACATTAACAAAAAGTGAAGTAAAGAAGTTAATCTTACTTCTATAAAGTAACACAGAGACTCTGAGACTCTGTTACGATGTTGACACTACAGTGTAAAAAGTGGTAACATGTAAAATAAGCAGTTTTATTCAACCTAAACAAATACTTTGAACGATTCTTTCAACCAAAGTCATTTTCTGAGCTGAATAAAACTAGTTACTTTACTTGTTACCACATGAAGTAAATTTAAGTGGATCTGACGAGCCACTTTTTACAGCGTATACCTCTAAAACCACTTTGCACAACATCACAGTTTCTTTCTTTCCTTTTCCAAAAAGCCACGACACCCCCCAGGACCGTGTTCTCAGAGTATCCGACCCTCTCTTACTGATTGAAGGGTTCGAGAAGTCAAAGCAGAAGTTTCTCACACTCATTCAGGAGCACATCTCAGAAACGCTGAGGAAGATCCTGGAGTACAGTGAGGATCCTGGTGATTGTAGATATGAAGAGAACCTTGTTAAAGTTCATGTGGATGTTATACAGGTAACTAAAGGAGGAGAAATTCTCATCTTTTGGTCACATATATTCCATAAAATGCACGTCTCCAGGACATTGTTTGTGCCTAAACATTGACTCCAGGTATGTTTTTATCATTCTATCATTCTTTCTCTCTCCCCAGTGTCTGAATGCTGCTCTTCAGGATTCAAAAAGAATCAGTGAGACTCTGAGGTCAGTTGTTCAAAGACTTTGTTGTGCTGAACTCCACAGCTTCGTAGCGAGGCAAGTCCTTTATACTGAATATTTTATACATTACTTTATTGAACCAGAAATGCAGGCACACAGTCAACTACACACAATTACTTATAAATATCCTACAGCCTCCTGTAGTTGTTCTAGGACTTGTGTTAATGTTTTGAGATGATAACAGCTGTATCCTCTCAGGTACGTGAATATGGAGAAAAAACATCTGGAGGCCCAGAAGCCCAATGAAACATATCCACTGCATCTCTTCAGGATAATGGACACATGTAAGCACCTCCGGTGAGTTTGGAAGGTGATCCGCAAAATGAAACGATGCATATTAAAAAGGCACCTATTAGGTCACAGGACTCTGTTTGGCTGGTTTGTTTATTAGACCTGTTAAAACACAATTTGAGCTTGAAGGTCAGCACAACATTCTGACCACCGCCTTGTCTCTTGATTCTCTGTATACTTTGTTTACCCCCTTTTACCCTGTTCTTCAGTGGTCAGGACCCCCATGGACCCTCACAGAGCAGGTACTATTTGGGTGGTGGATCATTCTCAGCACTGTAGTAACACTGATGTGGTGGTGGTGGTGTTGGTGTGTTGCGCTGGTCTGAATGGATCAGACACAGCAGTGCTGCTGGAGTTTTTAAACACTGTCCACTCTATTAGATGCTCCTACCTTGTCGGTCCACCTTGTAGATGTAAAGTCAGAGACGACAGCTCATCTGCTGCTGCACAGTTTGTGTTGGTCATCCTCTAGTCCTTCATCAGTGGTCACAGGACGCTGCCCACAGGATGCCGTTGGCTGGATATTTTTGGTTGGTGGACTATTCTCAGTCCAGCAGCGACACTGAGGTGTTTAAAACCTCCAGCAGCACTGCTGTGTCTGATCCACTCAGACCAGCCTAACACACACTAACACACCACCACCACATCAGTGTTACTACAGTGCTGAGAATGATCCATGAGAATGATAGTACCTGCTCCGTGAGGGTCCATGGGGGTCCTGACCTCTGAAGAACAGGGTAAAAGTGGGTAAACAAAGTATCAGAGAATCAAGAGACAAGGCGGTGGTCAGAATGTTATGCCTGATCGGTGTATGTTTGTAAGAGACATGGTCATGGTCATGGTTTTCCTTTGCTGCAGGTCGTATGCTCTCAAAATCGTGGATTCAAACAATAACACTGACTCATCCACTCTCCTGATGTTGGAGAACATGGAGGCTCTAGCTTTGTCCATTGTACAGCGGTGGTTTGCAGGCCTAGCAGAGGTGTGTCTCAACTCTAATGTGTTAAAGCATCAAGATTGTAATCTACTCTCCAAACAACCGCTTCTTCATTCTCTACTGTGGTGGAAGCCATAAAAAGCCATGTGCATGTTTATACTGTATATAACAAATAGCTATAATAGTTCTTATTTGTGACTAGGCCTAGCACTCAGATTCATGATTTACAGAAAATGCAATCTGTTGAGTTTTCAAAGACCTTTTTTTCTCCAACATTTTAGGACCATCTAAAGAAGTATTTCAAGGGAGAGGACGTACACATATACGACTTGAGGGACATGATTAGAAACATGCTTGCACCTTTACCACAAAGAGAGCAGGGAGAGGAGACACACAAGGTTTAGAATTTGAATTCTAAGCATATGAGACCTGACGGAAGACTCAAATTTAATAAATAAATAAATAAAAGTTTTTGTCCAGAATCCAGCTTACAACAACTCGCTATCCGACCACTTCTCTGTTCTCTAGCACATTGTACATGCAGCATACCAGAGTGTTACCAGAGCGTACCTGCATCGTCTAATGAAGAGAAAGCGCAAACAGCTGGAAAGGATACGGGGTGATCTAGAGGCGATGATGATGAGAGATGCTGGACTTTTCCATTTCACCTTCACAGAACTGGTAAGAACTGCAAGTTTTAAATGACATCTTACTGAATTAAATTATAAAATTAGCAAAACCCAAAACTCAGTCTAATCATTTCAAAAACAAGCGAATTTTCAAAATGTTTGATAAATGACTTCAAGCCCAAATAGTAGCCAAAATACACTACTGTAATGTTAAGCATTGAGTGATGCATCAGGTTATATACCTACTTTCTTACCAACTTAATCTGAGGTGACATTTTCTGTTTATTCCACAAAGTAAAATTTTAGTGACCAGGTTTCAACTATTTCCGTTTAATTCAAATTTTTTACGTGAATTACAGTAAAAGAAAATGAATAAATTCAATTAACCTCTTATTCTACAGGGTATATTTTGGTTTGTACATCTGAATTTACATGACCAAATCATAAGGCAGATTATTCAGTAACTGCATGAAATAAATGGAAATTTTAATTTTATTTATTTTTTGAAAAAGTTCCCTGAAATTAACAGAATTAGTGATCTACACATATCACTATATGCTTACAATTTACTGCTGAAAGCCAAAAATCTCCGATGTTCTTCCAGAGCAGATCACTGAAGAGACTCCGTCTGTTTATAGTTTAGAGCCCAGATTTGGGGAAAAACCGGCTCGACTTTCAGTAGAAAAACAAAGTTCAGCTTCTTTTATTATAAGGGTTTAAAATGACGTCACCGTCTATTAGACTGGAGAGAAGAGCTACAGCCTCACACGACGCCCAGCTTCTGAATGGAGCTTATGGAATATGAACGTTATGAAGAACATGAGGAAGTGCGGTTTGGAACCACCGGTGGTTCCAAGGAGTTTAAGAGGCTACATGACAAATCAGATATCGGTTTTGATTAAAATAAAACGTTCTTGTTCTATAAAGACAAAAATTCTTTGGCTTTCTCATTCATGATAGATTCAACTGTAACACTCACTGGGTTTACCTGGACCAAGGAATGAGGTTAACAGAAATTAGTAAGGGGTGGGTTGCCTTTCCTAAAGAAGAAATAACCCCACATGGCTACAAATATCTGAAGCTGACAATATCAATTTGAATATATAGAGAATTGTTTTGGGACATATCCACCGAGCATGTGGTTGGTTAGTGTAGTGGTTAACACCTTTGCCTTCTACGCTGTGGACTGGGGTTCAATCCCCCACCAGGGCAAGCACCCTACACTATACCAATAAGGGTCCTTGGGCAAGACTCCTAACACCATCTTGGCCTACCTGTGAAAAATGATCAAGCTGTAAGTCGCTCTGGATAAGAGTGTCAGTCAAATGCCGTAAATGTAAATATTCCCACACCCGGTTTCAGTGATTCATACTATTTGAGTAATGCAGAAAAAAGAAGCATAAAATTTACTATTTATATCAGAGGAAAAAGAAGTCAGAAGTCCTTCTGAGCATTAAGCAGGTAAAACAAAACAGTCTCATGACTTCTCAGAATGTCCACTCCATGCTATATACTTTTCATGCCTGTATGAGATGATGCAGTTCATCAGTAATCCAGTTAAAGTTTAATTCCCATCCAAACTCTCAGTAGGATGACAGATGACTGAAGCAAAAGTCCTCAAAGCCACTTAAAGTTGGTCTTCCACTCAAAGAACCAAGACGTCCAGTATAAATACCAAAAGAGATCATCTGTATTTGGAAAAGGTCTAGAGATGCATCCAAACCAAACCCAGTAGAAACAAAGGCCTTCTATAGAAGAAGAAAAAAAAGGAAACAGAAGCACGTATAAAATTTATGATCGAGATATCGTCACCAATCCCTTCCTCTACTCTCTAAATCAGGATGAAACCATCATGAAAAGCTCTGCAAAACACAAACACATTACTTACGTTGAGCCAAAGAATATACAATCCCCCCAAACAAGGATCTAAGAAACACTTTAAAGTGTTTAAAGCCAAACATACTCCAGCTTCTCTCCAAATCTTCTTCCCACCTTTAACAGCAAACTAGGGGTTGACACTGCCCCCTAGCAACTGGGAAAGGAAGTGTTTTGAAGCTTTTTTTATATCCAGGTTTGGCTGAAAACGATTTGTTCTGCCAGATAAGAGAACCAGAAGGAAAAGTGTGACCACACATTCTCCTATTCATCAGCTGGTTCTTACAGCAAGTTGGATTGTAAAGCATAATGGATACTGTGTCTAACTGTAATCTACACTGTGATGTAAAGCCGATGTCATTTTTGTCTGTTTTAAGCAGAGCATCACTGATGATAAGCAGAAAAGGTTTCTGCAGAAGATGGGTGAGATTTTGGGGTGCAATGATGTAAATTCTCTCAAGCTCATCTGTGCAGCGCTGTACAGAGACTTCCCTAATGAGAGGTAAACTCAGTCTCACATCTGTCCACTGATCCTTACTCGCTGTCAAATCCAAAGGTGTCAAAGGTGGTGTGTCTAATGTCTCGCAGTGAGGAGCACCTGCCTGCCCTACTGAAGTGGAAGAGGGGACTGTCAAGGGGACAGATTGAGGAAATACTGAATGTGAGTCAGGAAGCCTGTCTAAATGGAGGACACATCCAGCCCCGTCGTCTGCATTACTGGAGATGTTGTCTTTGCTGCACATGAACACTGCAAGCTTGATAGCGACAGATGGACAGTAATCCGGTCCATTTTAGACCAAAGACGTGTGTATAATCTCGACTTTCTTGCCTAAAGACCACTTAACTGAGGCATGATGTACATGTTTCCAGCCTAGGGCCTTTGAGAACCTGATCCTTGCACAAGGTGGCATCATTACAGTGGATGGCTGTATGATGGCTGTAGATGGTCAGTCTCTCTCTCTCTCTCTCTCTCTCTCTCTCTCGAATGACAAGGAAAACTAACACAAAAGTCATCAGACTGCGTTGTAAGGTTTATACTAAACCATTTACCAATTTGTTAATGCTACTGTATATTCAATGCTATTAAATGCACAGATCCATCTGCAGCTCCAGAAGATGCATTTCCACATTGCATTCACATGTGAAGTCTAGATTACACTCATCTTAATTCCCTTAAGTTAGACAACTCTATGGAGAATACAATCTTTCATTATCTCACATAAACAACAATAAAAAAGGAGACTGCTCTTAAGTATAAGGCTGATATAACATTTATAAGGCTGACATATTTCTTACTAGGGACAAATACTTGGAACACACATCACAAAAGCAAAAGCTTTGTACACAAAACCTTTCCTTCAGTGCCATTTCAGAACAAGTTGCAAAAGGGGAGCTATCTATGGCGTAATATAGAAGGTAAACATTATTTTCACAAAGCTGAGTTACAGGAAATATATACAAATGCACAGAGAGTTTGATTTCTTCTCCTGAACAGCTTAGAACAGGTCCTTTCTTACGCTCAGTTGGCACCTGCAAAGACTTTTTCCATGGCCTTGCCAAACTCACCAAGGAGCACTACCCCGAGGCCTAGCTTCAGGTTTAGGTCCCGGTAACCCTCTCTTGGGAGGGGGACATGGTCTCTTGGGTCCCTTAATCATGGGGGTTAATGTAATATTAGTGTAATAATATTTAGAAGTTTCAACAAGATCATCCTAATCTGCATTGTGAATGCTCACAACAAATCTATTTTACAATCTATGCAGGGGTCTCTCATGTTTCTGGTAGATGTAGTCCTCCAGTTTCCCCACAGGGTCCATCAGTTTGTGTTTCCTGGCTGAAGTGATTCTCTCATGAGGTCCTAGGTGAGTCTTGCAGTAAGAGGCCATACAGATCAGGCAGGACTTCAGAGCTGCACTTTTCTTTTCACAGCAGACATCGCAGAGCACCTGAGATTTGGTAGCTTTTTCTGGAGCTCTGCTGGATTTCACCTAAACTGACTTGTGACTGATCTGGGCAGCCAGTCCAGAGATGAATGTGTTCACAGATGGTTCAGCTCTTCTAGGTAAATCCTCTTTTCAATCTGGACATTGGCAGTGTGATCTGCTTTCCCAGCACTCTTTCAGAGTTGTGTCCACATGAAGTCGAGACTGGGCACAACCCTCTTCCACAGCATGCCACCCTTTTGCCTCTCCATGTAAGAGTTTCTAGGTCCACTACTGATCCACATTGTTGAATTATATTGATTTAATTTTTTAAAAAGCTTCATCCCTTTCAAAATATCAATACAATCAGACAGAAACTGTTACATAAGTGTGCTACAGCCAATTTGGGTGAGCGTAGGCCTGGATCATCAAGTTATTGACCCCTGGGCAATAATATTTGGTGGGTCCCCACCTGGATATAGGTTTTGGGTGGTCAGTTAATTTTTGTGATACTGCGGCAAGATACACAATATCTGTGCAGCACCATACTATTTTTTTTCAGTTGAGACAAAACAGCAAGATTACACATTAACTAGAATACAGGTTAATAAGCATCTATTGAAGGGCAATACTTACCCCAATGAAGACGATATAAAATTGGACAGCTAAAATGTACATAAAGACTTACAATCCCAAACAGTCAAGCACAGTCAAAGTGTACCTGCCATGACAAGCAGGGAAAATGTTTTGCTCCATTTATATCTTACCTCTGATGACAGTTCACAGATAACCACACATCACTAGCTTTTTCCTTTAACTCGGACTGACATTTTACATTTGGCTTTGGAAATAAAGAACAATCCTCCACCCCCATGAGCATGGGCCCAAAAACCACACTGGATGATGCAGTACAGGCCACGGTAAGCCCCACTATTAAACTGCTAATGCCCAACCTCCCATCTCCAACTTACACAATAAATACAAGACTGAAAAATGCGAGCCAAAATCTTTATTCATTTCTAAAGCATAAACGCATTTGTCAAAGAAAACAGCAAAGTGGCCCTTCTACTACTCTAACAAAAGTCAAATAGACCAAAATAACATAGCTGTTAATAGCTTAGCTATTTACTTGCTCATTTGAAAAAGTTTAAGGTATAGGACAGCGTATAGATAACAGAGACAATACAAGCTAAGTATTAGAGAGAAAATCAGACTGAGCACAAAACTGGGTATGAAAACAACACTAGGAAAATTCTCATCTTTTAAACAACATAATCTTTAAATTAGTTTAGCTTTTGTCTATTGTTTTCTTTTGGTGAACATTTTGTATTTATTCAGAATGCAGTATTATTTCATCATTTTTAAAACAACACAATGAGCTTTAAAAATGGGTTCAAAAGTATCAATTTAGGTCTTGGTCCAAACATTAGATCAAGTGAGCGCAATTATATATATAATTAACAGATAATATTAACATATATAAGCGTTAAAGATGATTGCATTTCTGCTGAGTGGGAAAATCTGTGAAACAGGCCCCAGGTTAATGCACCACTCCAACCCGGGGTCCTCCCCTGTTCTCAGGCTTTAAAAGTGCTCCTCTCTAAAATGTATATTCACATAGACATGAATGCTAAAACCAGCACTGTTGTATGCATGTGGAGAAAGGCTTAGGAATATTCTTTTAAACTGATGTGAAGAATAAAATGCATGCATCGTTTACAGAATATAACTGGTACAAACCTAGAGATTCATCCATTGACTTAAATCTTGAGTTTGTATATTCATTGTGCATATTACATATTATGTATATTCATTGTTTAATGGGTTTTAGGATACATGTGACTGATTCGGTTTATGGGGTAAATTAACCTCATTTACACTGCTCAACAGGTGTGATGATCAATGGAGCTGAATTTTTACCTCCGGAATTCACATAAGGGCTGAATAGTGGATAGAGTTTCTCAGTGAAAGACTGACCAGTAAAAGAATAAAGTTTAATCCTGGCCTCAGCATCATAGAAGGAGATCAGACCTTCCTCATAATCCACAAACACCCCCACCTTCTGCGGAGCCTGTTTCAAGTAGAGGGGCACACATGATTTGTCCACAACAGTATATTCTGTCGCATTTCTCAGAAACATCATCCAGTAACCAACTTTAGGACTGGCTGTAATCTCCCCCTTCCTGTCAATGGACTCTCGGACCACTCCTAAATCCCAGTCAGTCTTCCCACTGACCTGAACCTCATAGTAAAATTTCCCTGAGGAGAATCCTTCCTTTCCCAGCACACAGGGACAGCGATCAAACCTCTCTGGATTGTTGGGAAGATTCTGTTGTATGTTTCGAAGTGCCACGTGTTTCCCATCATCAGAGAGGATGAGATAAGGATTTGCCGTAACGGGATCCAGAGTCACATTCACTGACAGAAAAAAGACATCAGTCAAACCAATTTAACACTATCGTGCAACAGATGGCAGAGAAAAGACATGCATTTATTCATGTAGTCAACAAAAGTTCACACACCTGCATACTGTTGAATTTTCTTCAGTTCTGATTGGACACGAGAAACAGACAATATCATTTAAATTCTGCTTACACAAGCTTCACATTGGTATAAACTACAATACTGTAACTGCAACACTGAAGGATGCAAAGCATGAACTAGAAGTTTTTAACTAGAGAACAATCCACAATTAAACAATCCAGAATGAAATGATAAAATAATAAAAGCTCGACCAAGGTATGGTCAGGAGAACCGATCCCTGATAAACATACTGCAAAACATGTCCTAAATCTGTCCACGAGATGTTTGCATGGGATCAAATTTTTTAGCACCACTCTCACAAGATTTCATCCCACTCCCACAGAAAACCTGCACTGTTTGTCTCACTCTCACCTGTGACCTAATGTTTTGTCCCGCTCCTGCCCACAAACCTGTACAACTGCTATCCCTCTGCTACTAGTGTAGGTCAGCCTGTCCTGTATTGGGCTTTACTGTCATGTGTTTTTATATATATATATATATATATATATATATATATATTTATGGGGCAGTCGTGGGCTGAACTTAACTTAATATATATATAAAAAAATATATATAAGAATATATATAAAAAAATGGGCCACACATGCACAACAGATTCATGGTTCAGAAGAAATTCTCCTGTGTGAAAACAAACCTGGTATTACTACCTCCACCTAACATGCCCAGAATATATGGTATCAAGAACTTAAATTCCTGAAATCACTTCTCCTCAGCTTTACAAGGTCAAACTAGTCAGCAAATACTTACCAGTCATAATCTCCTGATGCCACGTACCAGTCGCATCAAGCTTCTTCATCTCCTTACTGAGCTCTTCCTGAAGCCGAGTCAGAGCTCTCCTCAGAGGCTCCACCGTCAGATGAGAGTTAATCCTGGCCTCAGTCCAGTTCTTGGTGGGTGGAGGGCTGCAGAGGGACGGGTAAACCTACAGTCCAGCAGGAGAGAGGAAACCCCTCAGCATGGGCAGCGCTGTCCTGTGATGGACTGCATTACTATGGAGAAACAGAGGGACTCTGACCTGTAGGAGGTGGAGGTGGTCCTCAGTGTGGGAGAGCTGCTCCAGCTCAGTGTCTCTCCTCTTTAGCTCAGTGATTTCCTGCTCCAGCCCTTTAATGAACTCTTCAGCCTGCCTCTCTGCTGCTTTCTGCTTCTCCTCCATCACCTCAAGCAGCTCCGCCTGGCTTCTCTCAATGCAGTGCAGCAGAACTCTGAAGACCTCCACACGGTCTGCTTTCTCCTTCTCTGAGCTTTTCTAACAGTGCAGAGTTCAAGCTCATTGAAAGGTTGCATGCATTTTGATCCACAATAAATTGTAATATTCTTTGTGGATTATAATGAGTATTTGCTGAAGACTACAGGACCTTATTGAGACTCACTTTATTGAGATCTACAGAGCATCTGATTTCCTTAATCTTCTTTACTCTGTCCTGGATCATCTGCTGAACTTCTGACTGTTTCATTCCCAGCTGAGTCTATGACAAAAATACACATTATAGCCACTGACACCAGATTTTTTTGTTTAGGAATCATGGCAAATGCTGTTATCCAATCTGATCGTTTAATTAGTTCTCACCTTCTTCACTTGACTTTCCTTCTCTATAGGAACAATGCTGTGAGTCTTGTGGTCTGTCTCACTGCAAAGGTCACAGACACTCGTCTGGTCGTCTCTACAGAACAGCTCCAGGGGTCTCTCATGTTTCTGGCAGATGTAGTCCTCCAGGTTCTCCACAGGGTCCATCAGTTTGTGCTTCTTCAGTTTAGCCGCAGTTTTATGAGGCATCAGATGAGTCTCACAGTAAGAGACTCCACAGTCCAGACAGGACTTTACAGCCTCCAGCTGATCCCCAGAGCAGGAGTCACACAGAACATTTGTAGGTTTGGAGGGTCGTTTCTCTGGAGCTCTGCTGGGTTTCACCTGATCTGAGATCTTAAACTGAGCAGCCAGTCCAGAGATGAACGTGTTCACTCGTAGTTCAGGCCTTTTGGGGAATTCTGTCTTACATAAGGGACACTGGCAGCGTGAACTGCTGTCCCAGTACTCTTTGAGACAGATCCTGCAGAAGTTGTGTCCACATGGAGTAGAGACTGGATCAGTGAACACATCCAGACAGATGGAGCACTGGAGCTCTTCTTCAGACAGGAGACTGCTGGAGGAAGCCATGACTGACAGAGAAGAGACAATGATGGCATTAAAAGGAATTTATACCACAGAAAACTTCCCACATTTTTCTTGACTGTTTTCTGTTACTTAATAAAAGACAAAGGCAGTACATTCATTTTGCCACAGGAATAGTGGTCATAAAACATGTTAAAACCGAAGGCATTTGATCTACATGATAAACGTTTCTTGCTTCTCCTGTTCCAAAACTTGTTTTTCAACCTGTTTTCCAACCTGTTCATTGCAGTAAGTACACTGTCCAGCTAAAACAAGTGTCAAAGAAATGGTAACAACAGTAAGTGTTAAAAATGATGGACCTTAAACCGTTTTTGATTCTGGTAACAGATTCTTTGATAACATTCTTTGATGTTAGGTTTAAGAAATAAATGACAATACATACACAACTTGTGGTAGAAGTGATCTGAACAATATCAAGTAATTTCAGCAGTATCAAATAGCAGTAAATACCTTTTCACTTTTCCTGCTAATCTCTTTTTTTCCCTGTGTCCTTGGAGTTTTCCTCAAAGGTAGGCTGGATAAGCTTCAAACTGGAGATGGTGTCCTGCTGAAGAGAACTGGATTCTAGCTATGATGCAGCTTTGCACTGTACAGTTCACCTGAATGACATCATGAGGCCACTCCCAGCACTTTGCAGGGTTTTCATGATAGACTTCTGAGTTTTGACCATAAGGTTGGAGATATTCACCAACTACATTCACCTACATTCAAACACTATTATTTTTTACAAAAACCATGTTACAATATTTCAATACCTAGAATGTAACTTAAAAACAGTGGACAACGGGTAACATTAAGCTACGTTAGTGAACATAAAACAGGAAAAGATCTTCTAGATGTAGTACAACCCTGATGTTTCTCAAATATAGAGGTGTAGAGGTATAGCAGCTTCATAAAACCCTCCACATGTGGTCATATTTCTGTACATTTCACTGGCTGAAGAGTTACAGGAGCTGAAAAGTTGTGCAATGGTTTAGCAGCTTATCAGCTAACAAGATTATCTGCTGTCAAAAATGAAAAATATGCCAACTTTATCAGCAAGCATCAGAATTCCTCATTGTCTGGGAGATGTTTGTTTAACAGTGTTTAGAAGGTATTAAAACAGCTTCTCATTTGCAGCATTAAAATGCTTTATCATGGTCAATTACCTCCATTATGAGAGATCACTCTTACCTGACCCTTAACTGTTTTTTCAATATCCTGAATTTCACACTTCCATCCATCCTCAACCGCTTATCTGAGCCCGGGTCACAGGGGCAGCAGCCTAAGCAAAGAGGCCCAGGCCTCCCTCTCCCCCGCCACCTCCTCCAGCTCTTCCGGAGGGATGCCGAGGCGTTCCCAAGACAGTCGAGAGATATAATCCCTCCAGCGTGTCCTGGGTCTTCCCTGGGGTCTCCTCCCTGTCAGACATGTCTGGAACACCTCCCTAGGGAGGCGTCCAGAGGCCATGCTTACCAGATGCCTGAACCACCTCAACTGGCTCCTCTCAACGTGGAGGAGCAGCGGCTCTACTCCGAGCCTCTCCTGAATCGCCAAGCTTCTCACCCCATCTCTAAGGGAGAGCCCGGTGACCCTGCGGAGAAAGCTCATTTCGGCCGCTTGTATCCGTGATCTCGTTCTTTCGGTCACTACCCAAAGCTCGTGACCATAGGTGAGAGTCGGAACGTAGAGTGACCGGTAAATTGACAGCTTTGCCTTCTGGCTCAGCTCTCTCTTCACCATGTATAGGGTCCCATCACTGCAGACGCCGCGCCAATCCGCCTGTCAACCTCTCGCTCCATACTTCCTTCACCCGTGAACAAAATCCCGAGATATTTAAACTCCTCCACTTGGGGCAAGAATTCACTCCCGACCTGGACACAGCATTCCACCCTTTTCCGACTGAGGATTCTGAAGGAATTTCACACTTGTTTTCTGCTAATAGACACACAGCTTTTCAGAACTTGCTGTCTACTTACTGTCTGCAATTCAGAACCAAATTTCAGTTTTTTGACATTTTTCCAGCTGGAATTGTGTGACTTTTGTGACGTTAGACATTTTAACTGTTTGATTATGTTTTGGACTATTCTCCTTGTTTCAGTCTTAAATGCCAGGTTGCATCTCCCATAAATACTGACGCATGATGTCTCAAGATCATGTAGATTTATTAACAGCATTATTGCTGAATGGGCAGAGTGGGTAGGCATCAAGATAAAGTAACTTCAGTAATGTGCCACTTTATCCTGTAACACGTTATAGTTACTGAAATAAGGGCACAATTTACAACTCTGGAGAGCAACTGTTGGCATTTGAATTCAACAGCAAAACAAATACACCTCTTCCTTCAGCGGTTCTGTCCCCCAACTTCATGGATGCACTGGCAAGGCAAATGACACTTTAGATCTTAACACCATTTGCAAACATTACATGAACAAATGCGCTAGAACAAACACAGCAATGTAGCTAACGTTAACTAGACTGTGGGTTAGCAAACTGTCACTACAACAGCTACTGTGAAGCAGTTGCTATCACAAACATTAGCAAATGGGACAAAACAATTATTGTCTGGCACCTGTCAAGCACAAAATTGATGGAGATGAATCTCAATGAAGACGAATTTTACAGCTCCACCTTAAATGGTGCAGCAGTTAGATTCAGGTGACAGAACAGAACTGCTGCACGATTTAAGGTGGAACAGGAAAACGCAAATAGGAAGAAAAACTTCAGCCTTGTCAACTTTCTCTCCCCCAATGGAAACGCCCTTGCCCGAGCTAAGAACTTCTTTCTCAATCTCTTTTCTTCAGATGGTCTCCTCTTTTGCCGTTTCTCAGCCATCTCTCCTTCTTGATGATCCATGGAGTTTAGGATGTAGCCCCTCCTCTTCCTCCGGTGCTCTGTATAAGCACTAATATCCCCTGTTGCTGACGGCTGGAATGGTCTTTATTTCCGTTTTACAGAGCCAGGGCTGTGTACGGACAACAGATTGCTTTCTCGACCACAGCTTAGTAAGGCATGGTCTCATTCCCACACATGGCTAGATCATGACCACGCATTAGGATCTCGTTCTCACATGTTAATACGGTGCGGCCAAGCATTATTGTTATTTATGTGGGATGTCACCCGCAGGGCTCCATCATTTTTTGTCTTCAGCCCCTGAGCATGGGCCTGCACACTGACCTCTGAGCCAGTACTGTAACTGATGAAGAAACCTACTGATGACCGGGTTGATGCCACTCTTGTTATTGCTGCTGTTTAGATGTCAACATTTTCACTGTCTAATGAAAGGAATATGCTAGCCCGACATAACCCACGACAGCAGGAACAGGACTCATCTATGTCTCTGTTGTCTACTGTGTGAAAATTTCTAGCTTAAACACATTTACATGATCTAAAGTATAAATCAGCATCTGAATATTTTTCAGGGGCTGCTTCTGGGGTTGCTGAACGATTATCAGGAGGTGCTTCAGCACCCCCAGGCATAGTCTTAGTGCCGCATTTGGTGTAAAAGAAATTTGCTCAGACTTTAATTTGATATTTTATGTCTCTATACAGGCCGGACATGCACATCATTAACAATTACACATACAGTATAAGTATTGCTTGTCTTTATAATATAAAAAGACACAGACAGATCTCCTGTTATGATGCTGAACCGCTGAACCAAAATATGAATACTGCATTCATAAGGTATTATAAACATGGCTATAAATATTTATAAAAATGAATTACACATTACAGCCATGCTTATTGTGCATTATGAATTGTTAACATAACTTATGAGTTCTTATAATTTGTTATTGTTCAAATTAAACAAATTATAAGAGCTCATCAGTCGTATTTCACCGCTCTAAGTAAAGAGAAGTGTACTGGACTAAAGTGTTTAGAGTGAGGCTTCAAGTTGAAGTGTTTACTGAAGGATTTACTGAAACACTAAAACACAATAAAGCTCATTACAGGCTTCAAATGTCAGAGTTTAAACTAGAGCTGCCATCAGTGTTTCACCCAATGTGGGGAAGTCAATGTACACCACTGTTAATGTGCACCACCGTTAGCCTGACACTGACTTAACACTGCATATCCAATAGAACACCAGCAGAAATCAGTGTTACAGAGTGAAGGGTTCTAGTTCTTGACATTAGAACTAGTGATGGAACAAATTACAATGACAGCACTCGTTTATCTCGCCTCTCTCTCTTCAGGCCTTCACTCCACAGTGACTTCACTCTTAGTGTGATGTCAGAGGGGGTCCAGGGGAGGGGCTGAGGGGTACTTGGTTTGCTGTGATGTAACATTTAAAGTGACAGCGCTGGGTAAGAAAAGCATATTATAGCAGGGATTCTAGGCTGGACAGCCTGTTTGGAGTATCTGAATATTCAGGACTGAAGCCCCGAAGATGCAGCTCTAACAGCACCAGCAGTGCGAAATATAATACTGGAAATCTGAGGGTGTAAATAAACTTTGCATTTGTCTTTACTTTAAGCTCTCCAAGCTGGGACTGACTTCTTTGGCACTGACAATATAACATGTTATTAACACTACTTATAATGCATTATAATAACAATTCATAACGTATAATAAACCTGGCTGTAAAGTGTAATGCAGTGCAATTCAATTTGTATATTAAGTATTTATAACCATATTTAGAATGCCATATGATTGCATCATAACATGTTATAAATGTGTTTATAGTTGCGTGACATTCATAGAAGGTGTTACAGAGATTGCTTTACTAAATTTCAATTGATTTACTTTCACATTTTTCCGCTCTCTTTTGAGGTTTCTGGTGCATTTCTTCAAGAAGAGCTCGAGCTCCAAACTCTGCACTGGGATGAGATGAAAAGAGCTGGACTCTGGATGGGAAACAGCTTTGCACTTCCTGGATTTACACTTAATTTCACTTCCTCTGAGGAACATTTCGACCTTATTTGCTTTTTACATTTTTTTTTTGGTGTGTAAGCTGTCATTTAGAACTGGAATCTAGTTGTAAGAGTCCCATATCTTATATTTTTTATTATTATTTTTCAGTTATTTTTCTCCTGGGGTCCATTTAAGATGACTGTGTGCTTTTGTGCATCAATAAATAGTCATCGTTCAATATTTACATTACTATTTTCCCCAAACACCTTTTATCCCTTATAAAAACTTTTTTGTTACTACACCTTTAAGACCAATATATGTAAATAAGCTTTGTTCTAATTGTCTGCATCAATTGTATTGTGTCTCATTCAAAAACAGTCCAGTCTGAAACACTCCTTATAGCATGAGGGGGTGGAACTAAATTGCCATAATGTGAATAGGCAGATATATAAATACATTAATTTTTGGGACACCACAAAAGCAATAGATACAAAACAGCCTGCTTTTTTAAGCTTAGTTTCCATAAACAGAGTAAAAGACAGGGGGGTTAATGGTATGTCTAGAAACTTACACAATGTTTACATATTAAATAAACGTCTTATTTTTTGGAAAAGAGAGGGGGAAACTTGTTTTCCATAATATGCGCCCTTTAAACATAATGTTCTGTAAACATTCAATCTATTCTCTGAAAGTTAAAAGTCTCCTGGTTTGTTGTAAAAGAAGTGTTCACTTGTGAGATTTGGTAACTGGGTGACAGACATTCAGCCACTGTACTGTATTATTGATTATTGATTGGTTGCAAGACATTCAATCATGAAAACATCCATTTACTGGAAACATTTAAAAGAAAATGTCGTAGAAAGTAATGACATGAATACTGTGACATATGACATGACGGTTATTATAACAAGGCTAGATTTACATTTGTATAAGACATTTTTATTGAGTATTGCCTTTAACAAAAAAGAAAAATACAGTTTACATAACTGTGAAAAAGATTTAGAAAGTTTAGAAAGGGCCGAGTCCAAAAAGCTCCAACAGAACCACTGCTTTGGAACTTAAGTAACGGCTGGTGTTCGGTTTTCAGAAGTACTAATGTTTCTAATTACTGTTTGAGATGTCAAGCCTTGTTATTACAGTATGTTTCTGTGGTAAAACTCTTATTTATATTGTTCAACAGGTGTGATGATCAGCGGTGCTGAGTTTTTACCTCCTTCATTGAGGGAGGGACTGAAGAAAGGATAGAGTTTCTCAGTGAAAGACTGACCAGTGAAAGAGTAGATATGAGACCTGGCCTTAATATCATAGAAGGAGACCAGACCCTCCTCATAATCCACAAACACCCCCACTTTCTGGGGAGCCTGTTTCAGGGAGAGGCAGACATGGGTAGAGTTCAGAGCCACATAGACTCCCTTATCTCTCAGTAACATACTCCAGTATCCATTCCTAGGACCTAGAATAAGCTCTCCCTTCCTGTTACTGGACTCTGTGGTCACTCCTAGATCCCAGTCAGTCTTCTTTCTGACCTGAACCTCATAATAAAACCTCCCTGAGGAGAACCCCTCCTTTCCCAGCACACCAGTACAACGATCAAACCTCTCTGGCTTGTCAGGGAGATTCCGTTCTGCATCTTCATCTCTCACTTGTTTTCTATCATCAGACAGGATGAGATCAGGATGAGCTGTGTCAGGATCCAGAGTGACATCCACTGAGAGAGAAACACAATTTAAACTCATTTTAAACATGTTGACGTGTAATACTGAAGAAATATATCCAGTCGTGTGATCAGTGAGAGCACACATACCTGCATGCTGCTGAATTCTCTTCAGTTCTGTTTGTAAAAGATTAAGGACAACATGTAATGTAAACTGTATGTATACATTTATAAAATTGGCATAAACATACAGAAATACATTTCAGAGACTTTCATAGGTCACGTCACAAGAAGTGACTCAAGTGTCCAGGGTTTGAGTCTTGAGTCTGAGGTGCAAGTCCCAGTCGAGTCTCAAGGTTCTGAAGTGTGAGTCTAAATTTAATCTCTGAGTTGTGAGTCCAAGATGAGTCTCGAGTTTCTGAGTCAGAATTGAGCACCTGAGATGCAAGTCAGAGTTGAGTCTCAAGTCTCTGAAGCATAAGTCCGAGTTGGGTCCTGAGTCTTCGATGTGCAAGTCAGAGTTGAGTCTCCAGGGTGGAAGTCCAAGTTGAGTCTCATGTTTCTGGTGCGAAAGCCAGAGTCTTGAGTCTCCAAGATAAGAGTCTGAGTCGAGTCTAGAGTCCCTGAGTTGTGAGCATTAGTTGAGTCTTAGGTCTCAAGTCTCTGGAATGCTAGTCCAAGTAGAGTCTAGGGTCATTAAGGTGTGAGTTCAAATTGAGTCTTAAGTCTCTGAGTCACGAGTCCCAGTCTAGTCTTGTGTCTCTGAGGTGTGAGTCCCGAATCCCCATTGTGCAAGTCAGAAATTAGTCTCTCAGGTTGAGTCACAAGTCTTTGAGGTACAAGTCTGAGTTGAGTCTCATGTCTTCGATGTGGAAGTCAGAGTTAAGTCTCCAGGGTGCAAGTCTGAGTTGAGTCTCGAGTTTCATGTGATAATGACAGAGTCAAGTCTTGAGTCTAGAGGGGCAGTCGTGGGCTGGAGGTTAGGTAACCAGCCCTGTGCTGACAGTCCATGACTGAAGTGCCCTTGAGCAAGGCACCTAACCCCCAATCGCTCCCCAGGCACCGTGGATAGGGGCGAGTGTGCTCACTGCCCCTAGTGTGTGTGTTCACTAGTGTGCATGTAGGTGGGTGTTTCACTGCATGGATGGGTTAAATACAGAGGTCTAATTTCACAAATGGCTCTAAATTCTAAAATTCTAATTCTAAATTCTGACGTGAGTCCAAGAAGAGTCTTAAATCTCTGAGGTGTGAGTGAAAGTTGAGCCTGAGATCTCTGAGGTGTGAGTGAAAGTTGAGTCTGAGATCTCTGAGGTGCGAGTCAAAGTTGAGCCTGAGATCTCTGAGGTGCGAGTCAAAGTTGAGCCTGAGATCTCTGAGGTGCGAGTCAAAGTTGAGCCTGAGATCTCTGAGGTGTGAGTGAAAGTTGAGTCTGAGATCTCTGAGGTGTGAGTGAAAGTTGAGTCTGAGATCTCTGAGGTGCGAGTCAAAGTTGAGCCTGAGATCTCTGAGGTGCGAGTCAAAGTTGAGTCTGAGATCTCTGAGGTGCGAGTGAAAGTTGAGTCTGAGATCTCTGAGGTGTGAGTGAAAGTTGAGCCTGAGATCTCTGAGGTGCGAGTGAAAGTTGAGTATGAGATCTCTGAGGTGCGAGTGAAAGTTGAGTCTGAGATCTCTGAGGTGCGAGTGAAAGTTGAGCCTGAGATCTCTGAGGTGCGAGTGAAAGTAGAGTCTGAGATCTCTGAGGTGCGAGTGAAAGTTGAGCCTGAGATCTCTGAGGTGTGAGTGAAAGTTGAGTCTGAGATCTCTGAGGTGTGAGTGAAAGTTGAGTCTGAGATCTCTGAGGTGTGAGTGAAAGTTGAGTCTGAGATCTCTGAGGTGTGAGTGAAAGTTGAGCCTGAGATCTCTGAGGTGTGAGTCAAAGTTGAGTCTGAGATCTCTGAGGTGTGAGTCAAAGTTGAGTCTGGAGCCTATAAGATGAAAGTCCAAGTTGAGTCTCAAGTCACTGAGGTGCAAGTGAGAGTTGACTCTTGAATCTCTGATGGTGCGAGACCAAGTTGTGATTAGAGTTTCTGAGGAGCAAGGTCGAGTGGAAGCTACAGTTTTTGACATGCAAGTCCAAGTTGAGTCTCAGGGACAGAATTAAAGAAACTACCCGCAGTAAATACAGTGTTTAAAGGAAAGATGCAAAATGAGTAATAGCATTCTTACAACAGCAATTAAGTAATTACTGCTGTTTACACTTCCTTGCCTTGGTTGTAACGACTCAGGACACATATTCCCATCACTAGCTCCAAGGCCAGAGCCAGTTTAACCATCCTGCCTTTCCTTTTTTGCCACTTTCCCTGTTTTACTTGGATGAGTAGGACCAGAATGTAGGGGACGTACTTGGTATGTATTGCAAATATTAAAAAAAAAATTGTGAGTGCGCCAATGAGAAATTTTTGAGAAGTCTTAAGTCTGGCAATGAATCAGCTAAGCGTGAGTCACTGCATGAAGCCCAGGACCAAGTCTGTTTGACCATTTGCTGCACCTGCAATACTTTACCATGAAATGTATGTGTTGTCATTATATATATATATATATATATATATATATATACATACACATACATACACACACACACACACACACACACACACTTTAAGATCACATTTGACCAACAGCCGATTTGGTGAGACTCTGAAGATAAGACTACACTAAATTTCCAAACTATCAACACCACTGAGCAATTTTTCAGTCAGCAGCTGTGACAGAAGAACAGCTAAACAACCTGGAATCAGCCAAAAATGAACCCAATACCATCCACCAAAGAAAACTGGCTGTAAGATAAACACTGATCTGGCAAAAATTGACAATACTGAGCTATACTTGATATTTTAGCAGTTTTATAGCTCAGTCCGTACTTCAAAAGGCAATGCGATTTATGATTTTATATATACACACTATATTATAAATCACCAAAAGGACTCTTTGTCTAAAATTCAGCTCATGATGTTTGGATAAAGAAGGGTTGTGTGTATAATCCCAGAAACAACCACAGTGAAGTACGATGGTGGGAGCACCATGATATCTTCTTCTCTGCAAAGGCACAGGGGCATTACACATCACTGAAGGGAATGTAAATGGAGCAATGTAGCAAGACAATAAAAGAGGACTGAAACTCATAGCTTGAGTGGCATTGAAAATTTACAGAGGATTTTGAAATTGAGAGTCCAACAGAAGGACCATCATAAGAGTGTGAACTGAAAACAGTTTGCCAAATTTGAAACACAAGGCTGCAAAAAGCTCATTTTTTTCTTACCATAAAAAATCTCAGCAAAGAACATCTATGTTTATGCTTGAAAACTTCAAAAAAACATACATTTTGTTCATATTTGTAGGCACAAAGCCAAAACACATTATGTGTGTAAACATGAAGTAGATACAGAACCTGAATGCTTCCCCTCACTATACATTTAATGCTTGAGAATGTGAGATTTTCTGTGTGACCTCAGTGAAAAATATATGCATCCACAGAAGAAGCTCCTACTGATTAGTAAACACGTACCAGTCGCATCAAGCTTCTTCATCTCCTTACTGAGTTCTCCCTGAAGCTGAGTCAGAGCTCTCCTCAGAGTCTCCACCCTCAGATGAGAGTTAATCCTGACCTCAGTCCAGTTCTTGGTGGGTGGAGGGCTGCAGAGGGACGGGTAAACCTACAGTCCAGAGGAGAAACCCCTCAGCATGGGTAGTGCTGTCCTGTGATGGACTGCATTACTATGGAGAAACAGAGGGACTCTGACCTGTAGGAGGTGGAGGTGGTCCTCAGTGTGGGAGAGCTGCTCCAGCTCAGTGTCTCTCATCTTTAGCTCAGTGATTTCCTGCTCCAGCTCTTTAATGAACTCTTCAGCCTGCCTCTCTGCTGCTTTCTGCTTCTCCTCCATCACCTCAAGCAGCTCCGCCTGGCTTCTCTCAATGCAGTGCAGCAGAGCTCTGAAGACCTCCACACTGTCTGCTTTCTCCTTCTCTGTGCTTTTCTAACAGGAGACACATTGAATTCAGTTACATTATTTATTACATCATGAGACTTACTCAGTAATTTAAGGTAAAACAATGCAGATGAGCTCAGTTATTCTTAAGTTGTAAGGGGGAGGCCTAAGGAACCCTTGTAGGTGGGAGGCCTAAGGAACCTTCTAATGGATCATGGGCACTTAAGGGATTAGCTACACTGACAAAAGTTAATCAATGATCTTGCTTATATAATCATAAATTAACAATATTGCAAAGTTCACGCTTGTTGAGATCCAGTTAAGACTCACTTTATTGAGCTCTACAGACTGTTTGATGTCCTCAATCTTCTTCAGTCGGTCCTGGATCATCTGCTGAACTTCAGCCTGGGTCTTTACCAGCTGAGTCTATAAAAAAGGACAAAATATAACAAAACCACTCATTCATTTAAACCCAAACACAACAGAACAGAGGGAACTTTTCTCTAAATGTTCCTCACCTTCTTCTCTTCACTCTCCTCCTCTATAGGAACAGTGCTGTGAGTCTTGTGGTCTGTCTCAGTGCAGAACTGACACACACATGTCTGGTCGTCTCTACAGAACAGCTCCAGGGGTCTCTCATGTTTCTGGCAGATGTAGTCCTCCAGGTTCTCCACAGGGTCCATCAGCTTGTGTTTCCTGAATGAAGCGATTCTCTCATGAGGATCCAGATGAGTCTTGCAGTAAGAGGCCATGCAGATCAGGCAGGACTTCAGAGCTGCACTTCTCTTTTCACAGCAGACATCGCAGAGCACCTGAGGTTTGGCAGATTTCTCTGGAGCTCTGCTGGATTTGACCTGAACTGACTTCTTGAACTGAGCAGCCAGTCCAGAGATGAACGTGTTCACAGACAGTTCAGGTCTTCTACAGAAATCGGTCTTACAGACTGGACACTGGCAGTGTGAACTGCTATCCCAGCACTCGTTGAGACAGACCATGCAGAAGTTGTGTCCACATGAAGTAGAGACTGGATCAGTGAACACATCCAGACAGATGGAGCACTGGAGCTGATCTTCAGACAGGAGACTGCTGGAGGAAGCCATGACTAAGCAAGGAAACACAGACACACTATGAGGGGGATTTGAGACCAAAAAGCACCTGTGTAAGTCAGCCAGCTCAGCACCACAGATCACAGTGGCCAGTTTACTTCGTACACACGTACACCTGGTTAGTAGCAGGTTACATTTCCTTCATCCTTTTCCACTACATTCCAAAGATACGTGATATGTTTGAGATCCAGGGACTAAGCCTGCCACTGAAACAGTGTAAACTTAATATCATGTTCTTGTACCCATTCCGTGATGATATGTGCCTTGTGACGAGGTCCATCACACTGGAAATGCCCAAGGGGGACATCTTAAGGGACAAGCTTAGTCAGCAGTGATGTTCAGATGCACAGTGTCGTTCAAATGTTCCTGACTGGGTGTTACAGTTGCTGCCCTAATATGTGCCAATATGTTCCCAACACCATCATTCTGCCTCCATACTATACTATTGACATCAAACAGGACTACTCATGTTGCTCTCCACTGGACATGCCCCCCCCCCCCCGATTCACGAAAGTGTCTTAAGAAAGAAAATCTTAACTTCATTCTTAAGAAAAAAAGTTACGAAAAAATGTTTTTCTTCAAAGAACGTCTTAAGAATGACCCATTTTTCTTAAGAATAATTCTAAGATTAAACTGGCGTTCCTGAAAATATTAATTTCGTTTGTGGGGCAGTCGTGGGCTTTTGGTTAGGGAACCAGCCTCGTGACTGGAAGGTTGCCGGTTTGATGCCCTGAGCTGACAGGACATGACTAAGGTCTCTTTGAGCAAGGTATTCTCCAAGGAGATTTTTTGAATCTGAGTTTAGAGAGGATTCATTGAATTGAATTGAATTGAATTGAATTGATTTGAATTGAATTATTCGTTGTTCATTTAAAAATAGCTGACGGTGACTGTGCTATTATAGAAGGGGCTTGTAATACACCTGGTTTGGAGATTTCTCTGAAAAAGTTCAAAAGTTAAATCAAACTCCAATTTGGAACAAAATCACTGTTTGCGGCTCTTTTCTCAAGCAGACGGAAAAAACTGACAAAAATTTTATGAACTGCCACAATGCCTCATCCTGGCGTAGTCTCGCAGAGCCAGACGTGATCTCGTACCGAGACTGTCTGGAGATTTTTGGGCTAAATGTGATTGGGAACAAACTGAGCATGAAATTTGTAAACCAATCCAAAGGCATAAAGGCAGAGGTCAAAGCAAGCGGTGATGTGCGCTCGTACATACGGTCAGATGGGAAAAAAGCCTGTCATTACATCATCCATGTGATAATGTAGGGTAGCATTGCTAAAAAGTCTAAAAAGTGGTGCATGTGATAAAAGACACACTATCTCCAGATAAACAGAAAAAAAGGTTCCAGTTAGCCAAACATTATATATATATATATATATATATATATATATATATATATATATATCCATCCATCCATCCATCCATTTTCTAAGCCACTTCTCCCTCAGGGACGCAGGGGGGTGCTGGAGCCTATCCCAGCGGTCATCAGGCGGAAGGCAGGACACACCCTGGACAGGTCACCAGTCCATCGTATGTATGTGTATGTGTGTGTGTGTGTGTGTGTGTGTGTGTGTGTGTGTGTGTGTGTGTGTGTGTGTGTGTGTGCGCTAAGGAGATATCACTAGGCTAATAATAAAGTTGACTATGCATTAGCAGCAGCTGTAAGTGGCCTCTGTTATCCGCAGTTGTGATGATATATCTGGACTAAAAGTGAAAAGGCTTGCAATGAAGGACATGTTAAAGGACAATAACATAAAAACATACATGAATAATCATCACTGAGCATTGGTGTGAACTTTGTCCACAGCTGTTCTAACAAGGCGCTGACAAAATAAGTTTGTCTGAAATCGCCTGAAGCTACTTTCTTGTCCGTTGCTGTGCTGTGACCTGCTTATGCAGTTAAAATAGTTAAAAAGGAAAAATAACTTGCTCCTCTATTATGCACAGTAACGGGCGTATGACCAAGACCTTCAATTTTTGTGTATTAAACGTCAAATAATAAACAACTGGCCCGGCTTAGTGAACTAACCTGGCGTCATATCTTTTCAACAAACAGGCTAAAGCATTTTTTCTCGAGTTAATGTCCTCCACAAAGTAACTGAAATGGGTTCACTGGGTTGATTTCGTGTGTCGAGGAAACCTCTGACCATTTTTATGAAAGTGATCTAATGATAGTGTTTCACGTGTTACTGATTGTACTACAGACATTACAAGAGCATGCATCAGAGGGATTAGTGGGTTTTTAGAGGGGGCGTGGTCATGCCAGCGGAGGAATTTACCACAATCCAGCACCAAAAGTTTAACAGGTTGTTCCCAGTTGTGTATTTTCACCACAAGATCATGTCTGGCCCCATGAGACTATTTCTGGTCTATTCTAGACCATTCTAAATGGACTATTCTAGACCATTTCCTTTGGTCCGTTCATCATGAAATTTATACACGGCGTAAAGGGCAACATACCTTTCCAAATTATGTCAAAACCTGAAAAATAATGGAGATGCATGACTTTGTTCTGACAGCAACGACGAGTTATAAGAAATCGATACTGGTATACTGTAGAGCTTTTCACATGACAGAAATGTCAACGAATCTGAATGAAACTAAGCTAAACTTTGATGAAATTTGGTTGAACAACATTGGAAACACCAAGTTTAACTTCACAAGTACAATTTTACACAGACTAGGTGAACATTTAAAAGAAACCTCAGGAAAAACAACTGTGGACACTGTGATTAAAGTCTCTTCAGTTACACCTAATAATCTACATAAGCTCTAAAATCCAGAATGAGCGTCTGAACTGAGAGTTTTAAGAGGACGGAGAGAAAAGAAGGCGGCAAAGTTCTCACCAATAACCCATAAGCAAATAAAAGACATTACTAGTTTCGGAGCCCTTTTACCTGCTTTTGAGTCCACCTGAAGTCGTGGTGCTGGTTCCTCAGAGGAAAACCTGGACCAGCTTGAAACTGGAGAATGACTGCACCTAAAAACAAACTGGATTCTACTTATGAAAAGCTTTGGACTTTTGGTTTCACTTCTCCTGAGAGACATAAAGAAGCCCCACCCCCCATTTGAACAATTGAATAGTAGAGTACTGGGGTGGTTGCCTCAACAGTACATCTCAGTACCTTTAGTCAGAGAACATAACTGAACCATAATCCACTGAAATATGTTCTAAGATGTACTGACTCCACACCCCGCCTCGCCTCCAGACTTTTTTTTCTGTTCTGTTTTAAAACATTCGGTTATGAAAAGGGACAAATATGAACTTTTCACCTGGAAAAATGTATTTAAGGTTCACAACTGGACTCTAAAGCCACTGCTGTACCTTTAAGGGAACGTTAACATTGTTTGTACCTTGATGAACGAAAAACGTACCTGCACAGAACCTTTATTTCTAACAGTGTGTACTTTTTTCTACATGCACTACTTCATCAGAACATTACCGATTCACCCACTTTGTCTTAATAAAGAATGTTTTGCCACATGACAAGAACCATGAGATGGCATTTCCTAATGGTGCTATACAGAACCATCTTTAGGACATGAACCCTGTCATGATGCAAGAAACCCTATAATCATGCTGAAGGATCTTTGAGTGCTACTTTACTACAGAACCCTTAAAGAACCATCTTTATTAAGTAGACAGTCCTCTAAACAGCGTTTTATAATATAAACTATTTTCAGTAGCAATCCATGTATTATTTATGAACTTTCCACTGTTGGCCACCAGGTGGCAGAGTTAGCCTCTGCTGCTCTTCCTCCACAACTACAGAGAGGCTCCTCCTATTAACCTCATCAGGGCCTACATTCATCAGATGTCTAAAAACGCTGATCTGGGGTCTGTTTATGTCTTTTACATTGCAATGAACAGGACTACAATGCACTGATGAGACCTGATCTGAGATCAGCATGACGTGCTTGGCAAATGTGGGTTCAGGAACGTTATCAGCCTGTCCCCTCTTTAAGCAGATGGACATTTTTGTCAAAATTCTGTTTAACAGCAACATCAGAAACAAAATGGTTTTATGGTTTTGGTTATTTAGGATGAAAGAGGAAGTATAGACCAAACGAGAAGAGAAAAGAAAATACAGCACTAAACAGTTCAGGTAGCTGTGAATATTTCATTCTAAAGGGTTTGAACTGGAGGAAATTGCTTATTGTATAGAACATATACTGGACATACACCTATCAGTCATAACATCCTGACCACCTCCTTGTTTCTACGCTCATTGTCAACTTTATCAGCTCCACTTACTCTATACACTATATTTTCAAAAGTATTCGCTCGTCTGGCTTCACACACACATGAAATTGAGCCACATCCCATTCTTAATACATAGGGTTTAATATGATGTCGGGCCACCCTTTGCAGCTATAACAGCTTCAACTCTTCTTGGAAGGCTGGGAAGGGTTAGGAGTGTGTTTATGGGAATGTTTGACCGTTCTTCTAGAAGCACATTTGTGAGGTCAGACACATGTTGGACGAGAAGGCCTGGCTCACAGTCTCCACTCTAATTCATCCCAAAGGTGCTCTGTCTGGTTGAAGTCAGGACCTTGTGCAGGTCAGTCAAGTTCTTCCACACCAAACTCGCTCATCCGTGTCTTTATAGACCTGTTTTGTGCACTGGTGCGCAGTCATGTTGGAACAGGAAGGGGCCGTCCCCAAACTGTTCCCACAAAGTCTGGAGCATGAAATTGTCCAAAATCTCTTGGTGCTGAAGCTTTAAGAGTTCCTTTCACTGGAACTCAGGGGCCGAGCCCAACTCCTGAAACACATCCCTACACCATGATCCCCCCTCCACCAAACTTTACACTTTACATTTACGGCATTTTGCTGACGCTCTTATCCAGGGCGACTTACAATTTGATCATTTTACAGAGGTAGGCGAAGGTAGTGTTAGGAGTCTTGCCCAAGGACTCTTATTGATATAGTGTAGGGTGCTTGTCTAGGCAGGGAATTGAACCCCAGTCAACTGTGTAGAAGGTAGAGGTGTCAATCACTACACTATACCACACTACGACCCAGACTCGTCCATCGGACTGCCAGACGGAGAAGCGTGATTGGTCCCTCCAGAGAACTCGTCTCCACTGCTCTAGAGTCCAGTGGCGGCGCTTTACACCACTGCATTCCACGCTTTGCATTGCGCTTGGTGACGTAAGGCTTGGATGCAGCTGCTCGGCCATGGAAACCCATTCCATGAAGCTCTGTACGCTGTTCTTGAGCTGATCTGAAGGCCACATGAAGTTTGGAGGTCTGTATCGATTGACTCTTCAGAAAGTTGGTGAGCCTCTGCACACTGTGCCCCTCACCATCCACTGACCCCGCTCTGTCATTTTACGTGGCCGACCACTTCGTGGCTGAGTTGCTGTCGTTCCCAATCGCTTCCACTTTGTTATAATCCCACTGACAGTTGACTGTGAATATTTAGTAGTGAGGAAATTTCACGACTGGACCGATCACAGTACCACGCTGGAATGCGAGTTTTTAAACACTGTGTTCACTCACTGTCCACTCTATTAGACACTCCTACCTCGTCGTTCCACCTTGTAGATGTAAAGTCAGAGACGACAGCTCATCTGCTGCTGCACAGTTTGTGTTGGTCATCCTCTAGTCCTTCATCAGTGGTCACAGGACGCTGCTAGCTGGATATTTTTGGTTGGTGGACTGTTCTCAGTCCAGCAGTGACACTGAGTTGTTTAAAAACTCCAGCACTGCTGTGTCTGATCCACTCAGACCAGCACAACACACACTAACACACCACCACCACGTCAGTGTTACTGCGGTGCTGAGAATGATCCACCACCTAAGCAGTACCTGCTCTGTGAGGGTCCATGGGGGTCCTGACCACTGAAGAACAGGGTAACAGAGTATCAGAGAAACAGATGGACTACAGTCTGTAACTGTAGAACTACAAAGTGCAGCTATACAGTAAGTGGAGCTGATAAAGTGGACAATCAGCGTAGAAACGAGGAGGTGGTCATAGTGTTATATATACAGTGATCCAAAATACATGGACGGCTTTCTTGCAATGAAAAAGAGACACTTTGGATGTCAGCTTTTTAAAGTATGTGAGTTTTGTGTAAATATTTTGTCAGATAATCTATTCAGTGAATAATTTGTAATTTTCAATGTTGTCTAATAGAATTTTTTTCAGTTTCTGTATCTTTTCTGTTTTGCTCCATCACCTTTGACTTTGTGGTTATGGAAGTGTAAAAGCTCCGTTTCCTCAAGGCTTAGGCTGTTTGTTATGCCGACCATGACCACCTGGTGGAGCCCACAGTCTGCAGAGGGTAAAGATGCCTTCAAGCTGGTAGTATTAATTTGTGCCTGTTACCTTGTCATGTTCTTTGGTTGTTTTGGTTTGATTTGTTCCTCTTACAGTCATATTGTTAAGCTAAACTACTTGAGCAACCGGTGATGAACAATATCTCAATATGTTAAGTGAAAGCAGAAGTTAGTTGATGTAATGCTGACATCTAAGTGATTATTCTATGAATAATCAATTATTCTTATTATTAACACTAGAATGAGACCAGACGATTTATTTAACATATCTATTTTTCTGAGAGATTTTTTTTGAGATTTCAAATGCGGTTATTTTCTGTAATTTAAGGCCCAGGCCTGATATTTTGGCCAAGAGAAACAGAATGTCAACGTTTTTTGACTTGAGGCTTCAACATCACCATTTAGTCGTGGTTGTGATGTCACAGCACTTGGGTGTTTGGTTGCTTCTGATTGGTTTAACTCATCCACAGGCAGCTCACAAACTTCATGTTAATGAGCTAATTTCCCCCACTTAAAACATAATCCAACAGTGTAACAATCATTAATTGCGGCTGTTTTACCTGCATTCTCTAATTTCTCTCATTTAAGCTCTATACGGTCACTGTTGATGGACAGACAGACAGATACACTATATTTCCAAAACTATTCAGTCACCCATCCAAATAACTGAATCCAGGTGTTCCAGTCACTTCCATGGCCACAGGTGTATGAAGCCGAGCCCCTAGGCCTGCAGACTGCTTCTACAGACATTAGTGAAAGAATGGGTCGCTCTCAGGAGCTCAGTGAATTCCAGCGTGGTACCGTGATCGGACACCACCTGAGCAGCAAGTCCAGTCGTGAAATTTCCACACTATTAAATATTCCAACTTCTTGTAGAGTCAATTGCAGACCTCCAAACTTCATGTGGCCTTCAGATCAGCTCAAGAACAGCATAGAGAGCTTCATGGAACGGGTTTCCATGGCCGAGCAGCTGCATCCAAGCCTTACATCACCAAGCGCAATGCAAAGCGTCGAATGCAGTGGTGTAAAGCGCCACTGGACTCTAGAGCAGTGGGGAAGTGTTCTCTGGAGTGACCAATCATGCTTCGCCGTCTGGCAATCCGATGGACGAGTCTGGGTTTGGTAGCTGCCAGGAGAACGGTACTTGTCTGACTGTATTGTGCCAAGTGTAAAGTTTGGTGGAGGGGGGATCATGGTGTGGGGTTGTTTTTCAGGAGTTGGGCTCGGACCCTTAGTTCCACTGAAAGGAACTCTTAAAGCTTCAAGACCAGGAGATTTTGGACAATTTCATGCTCCCAACTTTGTGGGAACAGTTTGGGGACGGCCCCTTCCTGTTCCAACATGACTGCGCACCAGTGCACAAAGCAGGTCCATAAAGACGTGGATGAGCCAGTTTTGTGTGGAAGAACTTGACTGGCCTGCACAGAGTCCTGACCTCAACCCCATAGAACACCTTTGGGATGAATTAGAGCGGAGACTGTGAGCCAGGCCTTCTCGTCCAACATCAGTGTCTGACCTCACAAATGCGCTTCTGGAAGAGCGGTTAGAAATTCCCATTAACACACTCCTAAATCTTGTGGAAAGCCTTCCCAGAAGAGCTGAAGCTGTTATAGCTGCAAAGGGTGGGCCGACATCATATTAAACCCTATGGATTAAGAATGGGATGTCTCTCAATTTCATATGCGTGTGAAGGCAGATGAGCTAATACTTTTGGCAATATAGTATAAACAGACAGATAAAAAGACAGACAAACACAGACAGACGGACAGACAGACAGACAAACAGACAGACGGATAGAAAGATAGGCAGATAGACAGATAAAAAGACAAGAGAGCCAGATATAGATAGATAGACAGACAGACAGATACTTTATTGAGCCCAAAGGAAATTTAGCAACAGCTTCACACCATCTGGGGTGGAACGAAGGCTACAGTGGCAGATTGCAGCACCTCCTGCAGGCCCAGAGGGATCAGGACCATGACCACGCATCCTGAGCAAGGAGGAACTACGACAGAGGAACATGCCACTCACTTATTAGCTCTCCATGACTGGACCCACAGACCACGTAACGTTTAAAGTTTGGAATGAGCGATTTAGACTATGCAAAACTAGCCTGGTTGCAGATGCATGGTATAACATGACTCATACGTCCTTTCCAAATTCAGAGATCTCATCTAAGCCGTAAATAACCTCAAATGTGTCTAAAATGATGGACAGATCTGTCGAAGATCCTAAAATAACCGAAAAGGCCAGAATGGATGGTACAGCCTTTTAAAACAGGTCTCGCGGCAGATACCCCGACATTACTGCAGGTAATAGCAGTGCATTATTTATCACTTTTGAGTTTGAGCCCATTCAGTGTTTAACATCAACAAACTGACCACAAGGATAAAAGATGTCTGTAAAAAGTGAAGATAACAGGAAGCGTGAAGTTATTATTCCACATATAATTCTTAATATGACCCGTAAACTCCAAAGTTTTGAAAGTTGGTGTGACTGTTCTACAGGCTCTGGGCTGCAACTATTTATTTGTTTACTTCTTTATATTTGAATGAACAGTCAGGTTCCTCAGAACAGACTAACCTGTAACCACGTCTAAATACACTGATCTCAAGATTTGTCTTAAAGGAGAAAAGAAGAACATTAGCGCATGAATACGGCTCTCTTTAGAGGGGAAAATCAGGCGCCGCAGTGAAACAGCAGTTTTAGCCCATCCGTCCCCCTTAATGAATTCCCTGGGATTAAACGCTTCGATTCTCGTATTCCAGCATAAAATAAGTTGACCTTAGGAGCTTTAAGGACGATTCTTAAAGCCTTTGGAAATACCCCAGTGCAGCTCGGCTCATGGCATGATTCACGGCCAGTAGCATTAAGTTTGCGAGCTGCAATCCATTATAAGGTAATAGGCCCAAATAAATCTCCCCATAATTGAGATCAATCCCTCATATCTACGGGACAAGTCGGGTTTTTAAGACCCAATTAGCCCTTTCTGAGCTCAGGGAGGGAGCTGACCGCTGCTATAGGCACGAGAGAGAGCGAGCGAGAGAGCAAGAGAGAAAGAGGGGGGTAATGAACGGGGTGGGGGGGGGGGGGGGGGTATGGGGTTGGGCCAAGGATGAATTAAAAAAACCCCTCTCATCCCGCACTCCCTTTCTCCGGCTAATAGATTTATGACAAACGCGCACAGCCTTAATTTGTGCGCAGCAAAAAGCGCCTCTCCGGGCCAGATCGGCCTCCCTCTATGCTTCATCACTGGATATTTCTTTAATTATATGTCAAAGGCCATAAAACGTAGAAATGAAGCTTTCAAACAGGCATGCACACTTTCTCAGCACACAAACTCGATTAAATAAACACAGATTTCTATTGCAAATAAAATCCAAAAAAAACATATTTAATTATTTTTCATACAATTTCATACATAGATTTTTTTTTTTGTCTGTGGGTTCAGGACAAGAAAGTTGTGTTAGGCGATCATCCAGGACATGTGGGATGTTTCGAGTTTCAGCACGATTCTCAAACAATACGCTCAACACTGGGGTTGTAAACAGTCGGGCATGTGGTTCAGGTTCAGGCTGCGTTGTGGCTTTTTTGATCAGGATTTTAAGGAGGGCTGCTGACTGCGCCTTTAATGAGGATGCAACGATGAGGAATCATACTGTTGACTCCACCTTTAATGAGGATTCTGAGAGATGCAAGCTCAAACTACTGATTCCACCTTTGATGAAGATACGGGGGACATGCAGACTTACATTGCTGACTGCTTCTTTAATGAACATGTTGGGGGATGTTGGCTCAAACTACTGATTCCACCTTTAATGAGGATTCTATGAGATGCGGGATCAAACTACTGATTCCACCTTTAATGAGGATTCTATGATACGCATTATCAAACTACTGATTCCACCTTTAATGACGATTCTATGATATGCAGGATCAAACAACTGATTGCACCTTTGATTAGGATTCTTTGAGATGTAGGATCAAACTACTGATTCAACCTTTAATGAAGATATGGGGCGATGTAGATTCATGCTGTTGACTGCATCTTTAATGAGCATGTTCGACTCAAACTGATGATACCACCTTCAATGCAGACGCCGGACAAGTAGGATCATAATCTTGAAGGTACCCTTAATGGTGAACGCAAGGAGACGTAGGATCTTATGTCTAATTGCACCTTTAATATGAAATCTGGGTGGTGCAGGATGGCACTTCTGATCCCACCTTTAATGAAAATGCTGGGAGATTTAGGCTCACACTGCTGACTGCACCTTTAATGAGTATCCTTGGAAACTGCTGACTGAAGTTTTAAAGTTGGTAGGCTATCTGATTTGAGGAAGGATGAAGAAACCTGTACAAAACACAGCGGGAAAGAACACCACATATTCAAAGCTGTCCACATGTACATATTCACATGTCCATTGCGGTCAGGTCTCCAGCAAGGGGCGATGCAACGGGAGCAGCAGCCGCACGAATTGCTTAGCATTCAAGAGTGGACAGAAAACATAGAAAAAATGAAGTGCTATTGCAATGAATAGCATGAATAGGCACATGCTGGAGCCTGGGAACAAGAGTTCACATTGCTTTATCGTTTATACACAAACAGCTATATATTTTAAAGAAAAACGGGCAAAAAAAAAACAGAATATAGAGATTAAGTTTGACGTTTTCAGACGGCCTTCGAGCTCATGATTGCGTACGTTATTGCACATTGTTTCAGTTTCAGTGCTAAGGCTCAACCAGTGACGCGTTTCATTTGTTGAGTACACAAAACGAACACGAACAGGCTGAGCTCAAACGCCTCTTTCAGAGTCCGTCCGTATGCAGTCGTCCCGTTTTACATGACGGTCTGATGTTCATGTAGAGAAAACCACACACTCATGAAACTGTGTACTAACATTTAACAGCGCTCTCCAAATGCGTCGGTCTACTTCGATCGGAGGAATCCAAAGAATTTTCTTGGGTATCATTTTTTAACCACACTTATTACTCCCTGTAACCTTTTTTAAGTCTTCGTGTTTCCTCTAAAAAATATTCAATGCTGTGCAAAAGTCAGAGATCACCCTTCATTTACTTAGTTTGCAGTCAAAAAGGCAAATTTTCTGGATATTTCTGTGAAGAAGTTAAAAGCTACAGAGATAACGGGGCTCCTAACAACCACCTGGAAGACCTGGTCGACCCCCAAACTGCCCCCATCAGATAAACAGCACAGAAAATCAAGCTGCTTCAGATCTGAAAACATAAGGAGGGGTTTCTGTACACCCTTCCACTGTGAGAAGACCACTCAGCGCTGTGGGTCTGAAAGTGTCGCTGATCAAGAAGAACCTCACTGAGAAAAGGAGACGGACACGTCAAACAAAGAAGCTGCTGGTGTTCTCAGAAGATCGGGCTGGCCAGGTCGAGGTCTAGACCTCAAAACCAGCAAGTGTTTTAGAATAATGGATTGTGAGAAGCAGAAAGTGCAACCAACCTCTAAGACTGAACTTCAGAAGTGTGTGAAGATTCCTCTGAAAAAACGAAAGCCTCTTAGCTGTAAGCTGTAATAAAGAATGGACACAGTAAACACCGAAAGACTTGATATTACATTAGTTATTGAGGCTTCTGTTAAATGTTTCCTGCTTAATTGCGTGGCGCTGAAAACTTGGCCGCATTGACTGGAAACTACATAAATGAAGTTTGACAGTTTTGCACGGCACCGTTTGTCTTTCACTGCTGGCTGAATTCCCCAAATAAAAAGCGGCTACCCTCTAATACATGAAAACGTACCCATCTGAACACCGGTCGCCTTCCAAAACCATGAAGGTGGAAAATATTGCGCAATTCCGAATATTTTCTCGCGTAGCATTTGAACTCAATTCTGAAAAATGACTCTTTTAGCTACTGTATAAATCACGAAAACCAGCATAGCTAAAACGTCGGCATAGCCTAAGTGGTAACAGACCTGTATAAAAGGCTCATATAAGCACAGCTGAAGTGTTTAGCGGTCAGATCGTCTAGCAAAGCCAAAACTTGAATATCTGCTTGCGTTAAAGGCTCACGTTTTAGTATGACGTTGTATTAGAGAGGTTCTAATGTTCTAGCAAGTCCTTGTGTTAGTACAGCTAACCTCAGTGTCTTCCTTAGCAAAGCTACATCTTCCGCACAGTCGTGACCGAGAGCGCATAACTTTTTAGCTTGTTCGTCTCTGCTCAAACATCCAAATTAGCACTGCAAAACTTGAAAATAGCCAAAAATCTTTGGTGAATTATGCATCGCATGTTATTAGATTGCACTGCTGTGTCTGTGATGTCTGGTGTTTCTCACTGAGGGTTTTACGCAGTAGAATCGCTTCCACTGATGCAGCTTTTAATCCACTGATGCTGATCCAAATTCAGTCCGGTTAAAATTTCGAAACAGTTGATGTCACACTGTCCCCACCCAAACGCTTCCGGTACGAGTGTCCGAGCATCCTCCTACTTCAAAACGTCAGAGGTTCCACTCGAGGCATATTTGCTCTTAATGTCTCTCTTTTGTTTTACACATTTCTATTCCTGGAGAATCAATGCAGACCAAAGCCTGCCCCTTCCCCCACTGCCCTGGCAACAACGCTTCACCTCTCCAGCAGCGCAAGACAATCACGTCTCAGCTGAGCTCGAAGCCCGAGGAGGACTCGATGGCGTAGAGGAGTTTGCTCCTCATCAGCTCTTCGTCGCAAAACTCCGGCAGCTTGAGGAGATTCATGCAAGTGCTAGCGGTGGGGAGGCGCTCCAGATCGCTTCCCCCGTTGTGGATGCAGAAGGCTGGGTACAGCTCCTGAGGAGAAACCAAAACAGCAGAGGAAGACCTCTGGAGTTACCTCCAATTAAGGAACAGAGCAGAAATGCAAACTCCAATAGCAATGGTTGAAATCCAGTCTACACTCTTAAAAACAAAAGGAGTTATTAGAACCACGTTCGGTTCCCCCAGAACAAGCATGTTTAAAAAGTGTGAGTGTAAAGAACCTTCACATAATGTAAAGGATCTATGCCAGTTTAAGGGTGCATTACTTGGGAACCTTCATGACTGAATGTTTCAAAACAGAACAGTGAAATAAAAGCCTGGAGGCGAGACGGGGTGTGTGGAGTCAGTACACCTTCGAAAAGACGTACCCTTGAGGGTCCCACCCCAGTGACAAGAGAGATGCAGTATTATACCTTTTTTTCTTGGAGTGTGGACACAGAATGGATCAGTGCAAAATTTTAAAACTCCTAAAGGAAGGTGGCCATCAATGAGACCAGCCAGAGTAAACTTCATTCGGCTGTCGTAAGCAATCTCTGCAGCTCGACTCGATCAACGCAAAGCCAAATCGCTGACGGCGTATGTGCCTGGTGGGGATACGGCATGTTGATACAAGAGCAGGGCTGAGCGCTCTTCATCACTGAAATCATCACCACATTTGACAACTAATACCCATAAGGTCAGCGCTGTCATGGAATCTCACACAACCAGCCACAAATTCTCTCTGACTTTTAGCGACTGCCCGCAGGCTGCGGTGGGGCTCAACCCCGAAGCGAACCCGATTAAACCGATCTGGGGGTTCTGTTTTAACAGCCCCATTTTTCTAACAATTAACGTATTAAAGTATCGTTGCTTATCGAGGAAGTGTCAGGGCGGGAGCCATCATTTTGAGGAAAGGGTTTCCATCATCTTTTTTAAATGGCTTTCTCTGACAGGGCCATTTCTCCCTTAATGAATTCCCGGGTGTTTAACGGCACCTAATTAAGGCCGAGCTGGCTGGAGAGGAGGTAGAGGTGAGAGGGCATCCTGCCTTGGACCGTCTCTTCCTCCGTCTCTCTCTCGCTCTCTCTCCTGCAGCCCTCCCTCGCTCTGTCTCTCTCCGACCGCCACAAAGTCAAATTCATTAAAACAGCCTCTCTTCCTTCTCACCACTAAAACTTAATCCTCCCCTGTTTTTAACTGCATCTTTCTGCCCCTCACTTAAACACCCAGTCATTTTTTGTTAATGCCATTAAAAGTCATTCAACTGAAGTGTTTTAACGTAGAATAAGAGCAGAAATAGTTCCGCCCACTACCCGAAACATCAATAACTTTGAAACCAAGGAAGAGAAAAACACTCAAACAAAACACATTTAACCCGGTTAAGCTGGTGAGTGAATGACGAGCTGAGACGATCTGACAACGGGCGCTGCTATAATGGTGACACGTCCAAAAGAGAAACCAAAAAATTTAGTCCATGACTCCATTTAACCCCCTTAGGCCCCATATGGTACAACACCTCCTAAATCGGCTCATTATTTTATATTCATTACTTTAGCTGACTGGAAAAAGTGGAGAAATGACGTGGCAAGTGCAGATTCTAAACATTTAATATCGCGTTTGTGTTTTTAAGTAAAAGAGGAGAAATTTTTATTAGAAAAAAAAAATGGTAGAAGTGCCTGAGTCTTGCTTTGTAGAACTTTTTTTTTGTTATTTGTTGACATTGGAAAAAACAGTAGAAATTAGATGTGCAGACTCAAACCTGTCAATACAGAGTACACTGAGCCTGAATGTAGTTTATTATGTGACTATTTGCATAAATACATATAAATGTAACAGGAACAATAACTACATAATGCAAATCAAATGTATATCTGACTACATCCCTTCATCAGCCCTCTCATAGCACATCATATTAATAATTAAAACACATTTATATATATATATATATATATATATATATATATAAAATTTAGTCTTAACCACACAAAAAGTATTTAGGATTTTAAAAATTTTTCTTAAATATGACTTTAACCAAGAAGTTACTGAATTTGAGTGTTCTGTGTGGATCTTGGCAGTTATTTCCAATCATACAAGATCAGACTCCTCTCTCGTTGAATGGGGAGAGACCTAAACACCTCACACTACAGGTCAAATTACTGTTTCAAAACATTTGAAATCACTGATAAAAACAAACCTCTAGTGGTTTGTAGTGTTTGGCTTAAATAAAGCCAAAATAATGTTCTCTGGTGATGAACTGACAGCCACACTTGGCTAGATCCCCAAAACTAAGGACTTTTCCTGCTCGTGGCTTTACCAGCAAACCGATTCAGTACTTACAAACTGGCACCTCAAACGATTGCCTGAGTACTCGATACCCGAACGCATTTCTAGGGTGTCGGATCTCAAGTAAACCCTGAAATTAAAGATAACGGCTCGTCTTAAACTGAAGAAACTGGTCTCACGATTCAGCCAAGTGGTTGCTAACACTTTCGTTTTCTCCACGCATGAAAGGGTTACTATTTGGGTATGAACTCGGACCCGGTGACTAAACCGATAAGGAACGCGCTAAACTCGCTGTCTAAGTGTTATTTAGCCAGGCCTACATTCACAGCCTCTTATTATATCAGTCAGGCAGCTGAGGTCACACCCACTGGGCACAAATCAATGCATAATGCACTCGGTCATGACCTGTAAATCACTCAGATAAGGGTTTTTAAATCATTTTATCATAGCTTAATGTGGAAATGATCATTTTCAATGTCTCAACTAAACGTCTGAGCTCATATCAGCGACAACGTCAACACAAAAACACCATTCCGTACTTTAAGCAGACCCCCTGCCCTTCAGACGACTGCGGTGGAACTGCTGATAACAGGAACAAACGAAATGAAACGCTAACCACGAAACCCATGGGCAGGTCGGCATCTCTGTGAACTTCCCCTGAACTCCGAAATGCGCTTAAGGCTCAAAACAAAAGCAGAGCACCTGCATAAACAACAGCTCTGTGGTTTCTGTTTACATGCTGTATGTCTAATCTGACCTTACGATGAGCTGTTCACCATCTCAATAAGTCTGACCGTATCAGAGGCAAAGCACTAGGATCTGAACCATTTTTACTATTCTAATACCCACAATAGAAATGAATGATAATATAAATGAATAACACTCAGATTTCTCTATGGGAACCCCTTATACTGTCATTTGTGTGACGCACCACTCTAGTGCTAGTCTTTGTGATCATGTGACCTCACAACACTTTCCACTACCTAAGATAAGGGCTTTGCAATTTTATGTTCATAATAACAAAGATGATGTTTCCCCACTGTTCTTCCACTTTTTAACAGTGCGTTGGACAGCTCTTAACCCGATTTCAGTAGCTTCAGCAATCTCCTTAGATGTTTTCTCTGCTTGATGCCAATAATCCGATCCTTTGGAAAAGGATTAACATCTTTTCCGCGACCACTGGACGTCTTTCGACGTGGTTGTTTAACAAACGAGAAGCTACTCGCTGCATCAGTTAGGGTAGAATAACTTGTTGCCAGCTGAAACAATCAGCCATGCAGTAATTATCCCATGGGAGGCTCGTACCTATTTGCTTAGTGACATCCAGGTGGTGACCTTTTTTGGCCAGGCAGTGTAGTTTTCATAGTATTTTTAAAAAAGTAGAACTACTTTGTCTGTTCCCACTTATCTGACGTCAGAGAAGATCGATACGCCTATGTAATAAGTTGTGATCTAACTTTTTTGCCCCATCATGCAGCTCTACTCGTGTACGTGTGTCTTTCTTCACTGCTACTTACTTTGAAACCCAGTAACGGAGGGCGTGAACAGCTGGTGACAAACTTGAGCAGTTTGCGCTTCTCGTCCTCACCGAAGTTCTCCACAACATCCCAGAAGATCTTTATTACTGGGTGAGTGGCCGAATAGCCGCCTGCATGATGAACATGGCAAAAAATGTAAACAAATCAACACAATTTGTGAACAACTGAGTGAACAACTATTCAAATCTGTTGCTGTTACAACACTGGTTTTCAATCCCAACTGTGGGGAACTTGCTAGATGAACATGTGTTAGGACATCTGATTAAACTCACTGACTTGCAGAAAACGGGGGAAAAAAAAATGAGCACAGCATGCAGTCCAGACTTGGTGGATTCACCGAGTTACCTACTTCTTTAAATATATGAAAACGGAGATGGAGGCGTCTGAGGTATACCTGAGTAGTTGGTGAACTTCTTCAGGTCATCCAGACAGACAGGTATATGGGCACCAGAGATCAACACCTAAGAAATATCACCAACAACAAATAAATGTGTATTAAACTTCTTACAGGTACTAAAACGCATCTAAATCCATAAATATAAGTAGGAAAATCTTAGGTGTACTTTTTTAAACCTTTCTGCAGAATTTGAAAACTCCAGTGACACTATGTATCGTGTTAAAATTTCATAATGAATGGACCAACTTAACTTCCATTACAGGAGAATGCATTTTCCTTACCCCTGTAGAGTTACCAGTTTGGGGATATGAGGTTTTGTTCTGTCAGTGACAATATGGTCTACACCAGTGTCTTCCCACTCCTAATACCCACTCAAATAACCCTAAAATGCCATATTAGAGGGTTCCTTGAATACAACATCTGCCCCCTCTAAGTTATGTTACATTGCAGCCAGAAAAAGCACTAAAATGTGCACGGAAGGGCTGGTCCAGGACCAGGACGGGGTCACACGGGATCTCTACACTGATAGTTATTAGTACATTTTTAGCCACGTGTATTGAAATACTTTAAGACTAAATATAAAAATGACATGAAATCAACTTTTGTAGTTACATACAGTACAAAGTGCAAAGGAACCTGATATTTATTGTGTTTTTCAGAACAAAAACTTTATAAATAATTTCTCAGATGCCTAAAACTTTTGCACAGCATTGCACATTAAAGAGAAAGCTGTGTTTAAAATCAATCACAAACAGCCCTTTTTTGTCTTGCATAAGTAAAAGCAATGACAGCGCGCTCTTCACGCTTGGCTAAGCATTACCTGTATCTCCTGCTGGTCAAACATGCGCAGCCACTCCAGGTTGACCACGTTGGCCAGTCCCTGTCTGAAGGCGAGGCAGTGCGCCCGGATCTGTTTGTTTAGACGGTAATCGGCCACTAAATGGATGTAGGCAATCCGGTTCGCTGTGGTAACCGGGATGTCCTTTCCTCCTGGCTTCAGTTCAACCACCTGGGGGGAAAATATAAAGGTAGAGAATCAGAGAAAGACAGATTATCTGAGGACAGAGCTTCTGCATTATTTCTCAAAGAGCTTCAGCCAAAAAATTTATGATTATCTACCTGTGTAAATATCTACTTTCGGTGTTTTGTGAGCTGAAACATAACAGCAAATGAGGCCAAGTACATTAAAGTATGATCATAATGGTGCTCAGAGGGACACAGGCAGAAATGCCTTAAAGGGAACCTCACCACAATCAGTCCAGGGAAATAAAACAGACTTAAAAAGTATTGAAAAACTAATTCCTTGAAATTTTCTAAACTCTCTTGAAATAAGAGACTGATGAACTACGTTAACACTGCTGAAGGCTTTTGTTCTAAGACTACACTGGAGTCTTTAGTGAAGATGTTTTCTTTATTTTTAAATTTGTCTTAATGTAATCAGGCTGATCTCATTGAGATTAAAAATCTCTTTTACAAGTGTGCCTTGGCCAAGAAGGCAGCACACAAAACAATCAACAAAGAAACACAGTCACGTAAAAATGATTTCAGACTGCTTATATAGTGTGCAAATGTTGTAAATGGAAAAATACAGTATATGGGACCTTTATGTGTACATATGCTAGGGGAACATGGACTAAGGACAGTAAGGCCCGATCTCATTTCTTCTTTTTATCTCTACCATTTCTTTTCGACCGTCACCCTAACTCGGTTCCAAGAGGTAGTGGTTGAAATCTGCCCTACGAAACGGGACAAACCTCAAATTTAAAAAAAAAAAAAAAAAAATTACTTCATTAACAGCTGCCAGCGCTGCTCTGTGGGCGACCCTGACGGTCTGCAGGGACAGCAGAGGAGGGGAAAGTTCAGCTCCTCACTGCTGGGCTTTAGTTACATTTAGGGATCATAAGCCTTCAAAGAGGGGCACAATTATTCATTAATCACCCACCACTAATTCTTCAGTGACATGAAGCTGAAGTCAGATGTTCTCCAGCTTCTTGTTCTAATTTTCCCGTTCCACCTTAAATGGTGCAGCAGTGACATTCTGGCGCTTCAGGTGTCAGAACTGCTGGACTATTTAAGGTGGAACGAGAAAGTTAGCTAGCTAGCTACAGAGGGATGCTGCTGGACTATTTAGATGGCTACCGAGATGTTAGCATGCTATTAGCTTTTAGATTTTTTATGCCCGTTATGGAAAAAAAAACGCCCAGAATCCACTGAAACGACATTAAACTAAGAGAAAACAGTGGTTGTCGTAATTTTTTAACAGAGAAAATTCTCACATTTGTGGGTTCTTTGGTCTCTTGTGCTCCGTCTTGCCGGTTTTCTTTTTTTCCCTCATAACGCTCCGTTTGGAGCCTCTGAAAAACCTCCGTTAGGAAGGCCACGTAGCCCTAACACTTTGCCCTACCTGTCTATCTCAACTAAAACTGGCACGCCCGACCCCTACACGAGAATGCACAAAACAGAGGGCTAAGGGCTCAGTGGCAGGGGAGAGGGGTGGAATGGGACTGGGCCTTAGTGTTGCCGTGGCATTATTAGCTGCAAGACTATATAAGCTGCTTTCACAGCGTGGAATGAGTGTGCTGGTAAACAGAGAGAGAGAGAGAAACGTGCTTTATCACCTCAAACACTGAAGCACACAGTTCCAGCATCTGGTTTAATCATTAACAGCACAAAAAAAAATTCAATGGGGGGGAAAAAGCAAGACATAGCAAGGGAGAGATGGGAAGAGAGGATGATAGTCATAACACAAGCCTCCTTCCTAACCTGAGCTTCTCCCAGGTCGTTGTTGACGATGGTGAAGTTCAGCCCCAAGTCCTCCACGTCGCCCTCGTAGCTCTTGAGGAACAGAAGGTTCCGGTACATCTCCGGGTCCAGAGATGCCAGGTGGTGGATGTCCACATCCGCACTGGTACCCAGCAGTTTTGACAGGAAGAAACTGGCAAACGGAAGCTCCACTAACATATTCTCATACAGAGCCTGCGGTGAAAGAGAGAGAGAATGAAACTGATTAGTGACAGCACTTTAAGGTACACTATGTCACAGCTCCAGACAGCCTGTACGATATGCAGTGTTAAAAACCACATAAGCAAGGTCATTTGAAATTACATAACGGCCCAATAGGGTTTGAGGCAAATGTATCATCCTGGGCTGATGGTCCTTCCACTGCTTGGTAGCTATTTTAGTCTTGTAGCTGCAGAAAGGCGACATTCAGATGAACAGGTCTTTGGCGACGGAGTACGTCTGAGATAAAGGGGAAACTGTGTTACCTTGATTTGTTGCAAAACGGTTCCTTTAACGTGCGGTACTATGCAAATTCATATCAAGCAACAAAAATAACCATTATCAAAACAAGAAGTCATTATTTTCAGGAAGGATTAGACATAAGATAATCCACTCACATTAGAAAAGGAGAAACTCAAAGGTTAAAAAAGAAAACAGGAGTTTCCAAAACTGTCCCCATCAGATAATCAGCACTTAAAACCTTCATTTTTTGAGAGAGAGGAGAAAATCAAGCTGCTTCAGACCTGAAAACATCCAGACGTCTTAAAGTTGCAGTCACAACAAAGCCGGTTCTATTCTAAATCCAATTCTAATAGACCCCACAAGTGAAACCAATGCACATAATGCATTATTAATGAAGCATCTTTAAGTGCAGATATGCTTGGATTTGCTTGGAAAGAAGGACAAGTGTAAGTGATGCTGTCCAGCCTTCCACTGTATGAAGACAACTCAACCGCTGTTTCCATGCAAAGATTTTTGCCAATCTGACTGAATAAATTCTGACTATAGATTAAGAGGTTTGCCCAATGTACACTCTCCTCAACAATCTGATAGAAAATCTGTTTACATGCTCACTACAAGTAATCCGAACCAAAATTACATGCATGCATAGAGAACCATTTAGTGTAGATATTACCACGGGAAAGAGCATCAGAGTGAGATGAGCAGCAGTGAGCAGTGCTTGTGTTTTAAAATGGCTTTAAAATGATGTCAGACTCAAGAAAACATCCTTCACATGTCCTTATTAAAGAAGGCCGAGAGGAAGACGTCGTGTTCTGAGACACATGATCTGGACGAAAGTCCCACCGCCGTCTTTTAAAGATCAGAGCATGAACTTTGTCTCCTCTGCAGACCAGTTTCTGCTCCACCATGTTGAACGGTATAAACTCTCACTGTGACGTGATGAACATGCAGAATGTACTTAAACTTTCCGACTGGGAATGTAATCGGATACACAGATATTATTCTACTATTTAACTAATTATTTACGGAATTACCCACTTCGTTCAATTGGATAGAATTTATATTCCAAATGGCCTCAATCAGACTAGTCTAATCCGACTGAGGTGTTCACATGGACGTATTCTATTCTGATTGGTCTATTAGTGGGATTATTAACAGAATATAAGGCTTCATGTAAACATAACTAATGCTACGGGCCTGAAAGGATGAGTAGGAAAGTCGTTACTGGAAAGAAAAAAAAGAGAAACATAACAAAGATGCTCTCAGAACAATGGACTGACCACCCGAGAGTCCAGGCCTCAACATCACTGACTGTGTTTGGGATCCAAGTGATCGCACAAACTGCAACCAACTTCTAAGACTGAACTTTGGAGGTGTGGCTGCAGATTTTCAAAACTGAAAGTGAGTATGTAGTCTAACAAAGGTAAAGCTTGGACACACTACTGAAAAACGTGTAGTTGTAGAGGCTTCAGCGCCATTTTTTTTTTGTTAAATGTCTTTTTTTTGTTTTTTCCTGACATTGAACTTTTTGGCTGGTAAATAATCAAAATTAAGAGCAGCCTCTAACTTTACTGTACATATCGAATGATTTGAATTTCTCCAGAAACCCAAGTCACAACAGACCTGGTAGCTCATATCACAGTGTTAATACACGCTAACCTAGCTGAAATACAACAGCCACAAATCCAGCCTCAAACTTTACAAACGTCAATCCCGACCTTGACCTGAGACGCCACCAACCACTCGAGGACATAAAGCTAATGTACTGGAATAGTTCTAAAAAAGCCCATTTCAGGACATTAAAATATACAGACCTCGTATAAAGGATTGCACTAACCCCTCCCGGCCGCATCAACTAAATGGATTATAAATTTCCCAAATTTCCATAATGCATGCATCTAAAACACACAGGCGGCTCGTAAATCAGGGCATTTTTCTAAACACAGGTTAATCGTGCAACATCCCCCCCACCCCCCCAAAAAAACATGATGCTTTTTTATGCAAAATAATCCACTTAGCAAGCATCAGAGCGGCAACATATGCAGCGCGAGACCCCCTTGAAACCTATCAATAACGGTGCTGCCGGGAACAAGCGGCAATAAGAATATGGAAGCAAAGCGGCAACAGTTCTTTGGGTCTCTCCATTATTTATAGCTGTTTATTGCCAGAAATTGTGCCAAAATGACTCAGGATAAAAAGGATTAATGACGACTGCGCCTTTTAATATAAGTGAGTGCAGTGGCAAGGTAATTAATGCAAATCGCGGCGCCATCAGGGGAGTTTAAACGCCAACAACTTAAGCTGCTGCCTTCTGTTTGCTGCCAAATAAATTTGTTAATTTACAACATTAAGAATCAATAAAAAAATAGAATGCTTTTTGAAGGCGGAGGCCATCAGTCAGCGTGTGACCTTCTCTTTCCTGGCGATCACCCGTTTAGAGACAAACTTTTCTCAGCAAAGTACGGAAGTAAAAGGAAAAACGTGTAAAGTGTAAAAAGGCACAGCTGTGGTTATAATGCAGGACAGAGGGAGTCGTGCGCATGAGCTCAGGGTTAGAACTCTGACACATCTGTCGCCCACAGACCTCGTTAGCACCAGGCCAGACTTTGATGCAAGCTTGCTGAACTGGCATTGGCAGCTGGAAGCGAGAAAGTTCTCCGACTGGCTGTTCAGCCCAGCCAGGCAATGCAGGAGAAGAGACACCGTCAAGAGGGCTCAGACACAAAACTGAGCAACTAGCAACAGTTTATCAGACATACACCGATCAGGCGTAACATCCTGACCACCTCCTCGTTTCTACCCTCACTGTCCATCTTATCAGCTCCACTTACTCTATAGCTGCACGTTGTAGATCTATAGTTACAGACTGTAGTCCATCTGTTTCTCTGCACAACACACACAAACACACCAGCACCACATCAGTGTTACTGCAGTGCTGAGAATGAACCACCACCCAAATAGCACCTGCTTTGTGAGGGTCCATGGGGGTACTGACCACTGAAGAACAGGGTAACAGAGTATCAGAGAAACAGATGGACTACAGTCTGTAACTGTAGAACTACAAAGTGCACTTATATTTACATGTTTGACTAACAGCAGACCGCTTAAATTAAATAACTGGAAAATTAAGCCTTTGGCTTAAAACTGTGTTTCGGTACGGATGTGAAATTGTGGAACAGAAACATTTTTTTTTATTTATTTAAAAATTAAAATTACGATAAATCTAAATTTAAAACTTTGCTTCAAAACTATCAAAAAAACCTTAAAATTGTACTGATGAAATAATACATTTAAAAGTGTAAATCTTGAAGGTTCCCTATTAATGACAATTATGCATATATCTCAGTTAATGAGCTGGATCACAGCAATCTACACGTTATGTAAATATTTAAGATCACTGAATGTTTTTTGAAATCTTTTTTTTCTTTCTGTGGAATTGGCGTTTGAACTCATTTCAGAAGAAAGATCCATATATAAAAAAAGCGCCTAAACATTGCAGGACTTGGGTTGAAGCTTGAGAGTATAATTAGTTGTGCAATTCTTCTGAAAGAGGGCTGTTCACCAGGAGCAAGGCTGGACAGAACTGACCAACAAAAGCACAAACAATTTACAGTGCTCTGGTCTCTAGTGTCTGATGGCTGTTATGACGTTATCCTTAAGTGGGTTCGCGTCTATTACAGCGAGTTAATAAACACGTCAGCTGTGAGTGTCAATAGCAGAGTGTAATCCAGTGAGCAGTTTATTTGAGTCTGCCATAGTCTAAAAGTGACTGTATCACATTACCCTTTCAACACCACCAGACCTTAATCATTAATTAGTATAATGAACGTTTGAGGGCTGCACGCGTGTGTGTGTGTGTGTGTGTGTGTGTGTGTACCATGCAGCAACAGTGATGTAATTCTAATCTATGTCAGTTGCCTTTATAACAGCACTAAACAAATATCAATAGCCCACTCCCCCTGCCACTCCGCAGCGTATTTATGGACAGAGAAAGAGGGTTAATTGAAAGTCAAATTCAAATTAATCTCCCCACCTTAATTGCCTGAGCCATTAGTGGAGAACAGGGCAAGTGAATGGAATAAGATGGGAGGAGGGCATCCATTTCTCATCGGCCATGTCCGCTCCTCCGTAAAAGGTGTGTGTATGTGCACGTATGTGTGTGTATGTGGTATGTGTGTGTATGTGGTGTGTGTTCTGGCTCTCTAATAAGTGGCCCGAATCGCCTTGTCAGGAGCGGCTTTGATACTGTGACTGTAAAACAGATCAAAACTCTATTACCGGCCGGCAGGGTTTGGGTTATTTATGATACTGGCTAATTTAGCACGCCGGGGCGACTACACAAACACGAATGAGGAGCCATCGGCTAATGGAGGGGGGTAATTGAGGAGTGGGGGGGGGAGGGGGGGCTTGTGGTGTGAGGTCATTTCACCTTCCTCACACACACCCCCCCCTTATCCCAGCCACTGTGTTTCCACATAAACAACCCAGAGCAGAAGCATTAAAGAAACTTAAAAAACATTAGCGGGTAATAAATTGCGGCATTTGGACACAGTCAAAACAAAAGTGATTATATATTCAGGCCAGGCGGAGGGACGAGGAGGTGCTTGAGGGGAGCAGCTAATATAAATGGTTTTCTGTAGCCTGACAAAGCGACTGGATTTCCACGGTTTATAACTTTTAAGTGTTGCCTTTGTTTGTAGCACAATGAAATTCAAGGAGAGGTTCTTTAAGACGTTCCGGAAATCACTTGACGCTGATGAAAAGCTCGACCGGGGTGAACCGCTTGGATCAAAAGGCCACAAATACGTTTGACTTTCAACTGCAGTGACCTCATAAATAAAGCCATTTGGGTACGGTCAGATATTCAAGCACTCAGGCTTGGGCCGCTAATTGAAAATGACCTCTGACTCCCATCATCGATCCGAGATCACCATATATGCGCTGAGCGTACAAGTTCAACTGGGACCTTGAAAGAAAAGAAAAGAAAAGAAAAATGGAGAAACTCACTGGTATATAAACACATTGGGGAGTGGGGTTGGGGGGGTTGGGGGGTACAGGTATGGATTTGTCTTATGAAAGTCACTGACACTTATAGTTAATTTGCATAAACTTGATAAAACGCCAGTGTGCTCCTTATTGCCTTGTTGTTGTGTCGCTTGCTGTTTCCCATTAAATTGCAGTTAAAAATCTAGTTCCACACAAAATGACCAGGGTCCAGTGGCTTGGCCCTCTGCCCTAATGTAAACTCAAGGAAGGGCAGAAGTTAGGCAGATAGTCTAGAGGCATTTTCCACAGGAGCTCAACTGAGGGTTCAAAAATTCAAACTCAAGGTGCAATGCACACTTTAGCGCTCCCACAGAACCAGGGCTGCAGGACAAAGGAAACAGAAAACGGAAAACAGTAGCCACGTTTAGATGCAGCCTAATAATCCATTAATAATCCGAGTAACACCTCAATCGGAACAGACCAGTCCGACTATGTCGCGTCATAGCGAAAGGTTTATAACGTTCAGCACGGTGGAGCAGAAACTGGTCTGCAGAGGCGACGAAGTTCATGCTCTGATCTTTAAAAGACGGCGGTGGGACGGACGTCCAGCTTGTGTGTCTCAGAACACGACGTCTTCCTCTCGGCCTTCTTTAATAAGGACATGTGAAGGACGTTTTCCTGAGTCTGACGTCATTTTAAAGCCATTAAAAACACAATCACTGCTCACTGCTGCTCATCTCACTCTTGACACTTGACATGATGTTTGCTGTCATGGTAACGTCTACTCCAAATGGCACAGTGGATCGGATTACTTGCGCATGTAAACAGATTTTCCATCAGATTATTGAGCACAGCGAGCATATAAACACCTCAGCTTTAATCTGTAATCGAAATGTATTCAATCAAATCGGTAAAAATCTGCCATTTGGCATGTAAACACGAAAACGGGAGCAAAAAAAAGGCAGCAAAGTTTAAACAAGTGAGTTGAACAAAGAAATGATTCAGAAACCAAATGAAGAGGAAATAATGAAGATGTTGCGTCACTTTCCAGACAACAGTAAGTCCAGTTATCATTAAAGGGAGTCAAAAATCTAATTATGAGGACACCATTTCTAAGAACTTGCTGAAAGCCAGTCTAGACCAAAGACTATATTGACTCTTCCACACATGACTAGAATCAATACTGGGTATTGTTGAGTCTTCCATCTATTCAAAATCATTCGCTCATTTCTCGGTTTTATACTGTAATAATAACAGTCAGAAGAGCAGGTCAACAGAAGGCTGTGCCTTATCAGCATTTCACCTGTACTCGGACGGGGGCGAGTCAGAAATCAAATGGCCACTTTGTTACTCAGTCTGCCAGAAGTGCTTAAAGGCATATTTCAAAATAACATCCTAACATGCTTAACAATGGATGAAAGACAATGTTCCCAGTTAACATGAGGCAACTCCAGCTTTCTGCCACTGTCAGCTATGTTGACATCGTTTAAGCTTTTCTGTTAACTGGGACTGGGAGTGTCCAGTGAAGAACAAAATCACTGTAGAAAGTTGAATTTTCTTAACTACATTATAACACTTGATTCAACCTGGTCAAGTGTTTGGCATCACATCATATACTGATTGTTATTTTATGTGCAACATTAACTTATTAACTGTATACAAACATAGCATATATAACAATCCTGCGGTTGTCTGAAGAGAACCTTGTATCTCCAAAATGTTAACTTTACAGGAGAAGGAAAAAAACGACTTAACTTGTAATGTAAGTCAATGGAACCAGACATTTTTCCAAGCAATTTTGGGCCGTTTCTTTGAGTCCGTTCATCATTAAATTTACACACGGTGTGAAGGGTAACATGTTTTTTCAATTAATGTCAAAACGGAAAAATGTCAAAAACGGAGATATGAGGTTTTCTTCCGACAGCAGCGATATTTAACATGATAAAATTTAAAATAAGAAATGAACTGCTAATTTTATACATTTAACTAAGCATTTTGAGACAATGAAGTTATTAAATAAAAACACAGCATAAACATGTAATCTGTCAACATATCTGTCTCACGATTTGACCACCACTGTAACTTATGTGTAGATAAGAATTACATTGTAAATTAATTCTGAATATTAATTCTATTGTGAATTAATTCTGAACGTTAACTTGATTAGACCTTCATTATGATATTATGTTGGAACTTTCGTGTGAATATTACGTTTATTAGAACTTCATTTCCAACGTTAATCCGCTTTCATCTTTAAACCAGCGATACTGAACATTTTTGAAATTTTCTAAGATCAAAAACACTGATTCCACCTTTTTGTACCCGTCCTAACCCCAACACTGACCACCAGCTCTCAGAAAGATATATTACACTTGATGCCATTCATTCTGTAGCACCATGTGCGATTCAAGCAGACAGAATAATAAACCACCCCTACAAATGATCTAGTACTACCGAACACGCATGTCCAGTTCGGGTCCAGCAGGGCTGGGGTCCTGTCAGATTTCCTTGCTTTCCCGTCAGCTGTGTCCTTCCTGAGCTGAACGAAGTGTGTCTGAGCAAAGAAATCAAAAGGCCACCTTTCCACTTCAGAGGTTCTGGTTCTGATGGGGACACCTGAGATCGGTTAGGGTTTCTTTTTCCATCTGCCGTTCTGCTAAATCAGAACCAGGCAATCCTATTGAAACCGGTGACCCTTTATTTAGATGCTTTATAGATACTCAATGTACTGTAAAGTTACATTCAACTAAACATCTACTAAACTGACCGTACATTTCTTTAACTCTAAACCTGCTCTAATCCTAAACCTAACCTTAACCTCAACCCAAAACCTAAACCCAACCCTCACCCTGGTCCAAATCCTAACCCTAACCCTACTAATGTTTAGAATCATTTCAAAAGATTCAAAGGTTTTTTGACAAGTTAAACATCTGTAGATAATGTATAGGGGACTACAGTCAACTAGCCAAATGAAGTGAGACCAAGAAAGCTACAGTGTCTTCTCACGTCAATAAAGCTTCTGCTGGTCAGAATCGAACTGTGTTCTGTGGTCAGCAGAGCTGGCAGTATGCAAGATAAGCTGTGTAACATCTGTTGCAACTGTTGTTAGACTGAAGCTTTGACATTAAACGGTGGATTTAAAACTAAACGCCGCTTTAGTTGATTTAGCGTCTGTGTGAGTAAACAAATTATTTACTTGTTTTCAGGTTTAAAATAATGCAGGACGCAGTGGGACTAATCACTAATCAGCAAACAGCTACATGGTCCAGGACCAGAACCGGACACCGCTGTGCTACAATATTCGTCCTTTGCACCTGAAGCTGGACTTTCATGCACCCCACAGACATACCTTGCCCAGTATCCGGCCCAAGAAGTAGTAGTGTCGAGTAAAGCTCTCTCCGATGAGCATCTCGGCCGTAGGACTGGGGTACAGCAGCCCCTCGTTGGTGGTTCTGAAGAAGCCCTGGTTGGGGTTGAAGCCTGACTTCAACAGCTCACTCAGAAACTCCCGAAATATCCCACCGCCATCAATACCTGCTTCGTCCAGGCCGTGAGCGTTGAGGAGGTGAACGCGGATCCGCTTCTTCAGATCCGGCTCTGAAACAAACCCAGAGGAGGACATTTTACATTCGTAACACAACTTCTTGTAAAATTCCCTGCCAAAACTTTATTACAGTGAGTGTGTAAGAGAGGGAGCCAGGCACCAGCTTTGGCTAATGGAATTCTTCTGGACGCAACAAAGACTTTGATTAAACCTTTTCATTGCGGGTAGTTGCGCAAAGAGCACCTATGCTGAATTCAGATGGGGCTATTACTGGATTCATGTTCTTGAAGCAAAAAGGAAATGGGAATAGAAGTGGCAGCTGGCTGTTAACAGGGAATGAAGTAAACAAAAACAATACATCACAGTAAAATGAGCCAAAGTCAGAACAAAAAGGCCAATATCATTAAGTACACATTGTAAATCACAAAAGCAGCAGCTCATGTAGACAGAGACTGCTTATAATTATACTCGCTCCTTAATAACGGCCCAGGCTATTTTTCCTTAATGCCTCCTACACCCTGACAATGCCAGATTAAGAAAGGACAAGAGAAGCATTTCCTGCATCATCAGGCTGTCAGAATAAACCGCTGATCAATTTTTCATCACTGTGAATAAACAGACTTTCAAGCAGCAAAGCACTACCAGCTCTTTCCATGATGATTGCATAGTGGCAGCTCAGATGTACTGCCTCTTTAACCGTATTTATTTTCTCAGTGTGAAAAATTCTTACTTAAAATGCCATAAAAATGCAATGTAAATCTTTTTGGGCAGCAGTGGAGGACGCAGACCCTAGATGACACGGTTATGATCAAGGGGTCTGTACCATTTTCTGGAGACAGTTTGTCGTAGGCGTCCTCGTATATATAGTTCCGCCGAATGGTGATGTTGATGCCGTCCAAGAAAGGGCCGTCTCCCTGCACGTCGCGCTTATCAGCGTAGATCAGCCTCTGGAAGATCTACAGCATTACACAAGAATGACAAACCGACAATGAGACACTGAGGGAGGACAAGAGAGAACATTTTAGTAAAGTCTATTCTTGACACACACAAATGTGGCACTGCTTTTGGAGCTTTGTTTATTGTAGCTTGGGTTCTCTTATTTTTCATCTTCTTCTTCTTCTTTCGGCTGCGCCCTTTAGGGGTCTCCACAGCGGATCATCTGCCTCCATCTTACCCTATCCACTGCCTCCTCTACTTTCACACCAACCATCTCCATGTCCACCTTCACTACATCCATAAACCTTCTCTGAGGTCTACCTCTTCTCCTTCTACCCGGCAGCTCCATCTCCAACATTCTTTGCCCAATATATCCACTATTCCTCCTCAACACATGTCCAAACCATCTCAACCTGGCCTCTCTGGCTTTATCTCCAAACTGCTCCACCTTCACTGTCCCTCTGATCTGCTCATTTCTAATCTTGTCCATCCTCGTCACTCCCAACGAAAATCTCAGCATCTTCATCTCCACCACCTCCAGCTCAGCCTCCTGTCTTTTAGACAGAGCCACAGTCTCCAAACCAGACATCATAGCAGGAGGCACTACTGTCTTGTAAACCTTCCCTTTCACTCTTGCTGCTATCCTTCTGTCACACATCAGCCCTGACACCCGTCTCCACCCACTCCATCCTGCCTGCACCCTCTTCCTCACCTCTTTTCTACACTGTCGTCTTATTTTTCATCTGCTTTCTTCAACAAATGAAAGTATTTTAAAGGTTGGATTGAGGTTAGATTTGGAAGCATTTTACATATTTTTGCTATTTTAATCATGATGCAGTGTTTACGTTTCCATTAACCGGCTGAGATTTTACTGCTGTGGTAAATGTCAACAAATGTATCACTTTTGCAATTTCTAAGAAAACTGGCAAGAAACCATTCGATTTTCAAAAGTGCAGTTTTTGACAGTTTCTTTACACCCTAGAGGCTCATTACCTGCTGTAAATATAAGCCATTAATTATCAGTGCTACATCATAATTTCCCCAATACCGTTCTATTTGCAGGACCTCAACATCAGCCAATATTAGCAGCCAACCAATAAATGGAGATAAGAAGTTGTAACACCTTTACTCTCTCCTCGAAGGGCACGACGAAAGGCAGCTCTGTGAGAATGGCCAGGTGTCTCTCTTCTGATACAGACAGTGGTGGAGGCTCCAGCCCAACTGTGGAGGAAAATAAGCAGCACTCATGTTTATCGTTTGATAGACCTATTCCTCCATCTCTTCCATTAATCTATGACTGAAAACTAAAGGATAGACAATCATACAGACCTCATAACACAGAATTTACAGTAGCCTACACTGAGGAGGTCAACCCTGAATCTGGAGATCTACCATACTGGGCCAATTGGCATAAAGCTCAGCCTAAATCAGCACACATACAGTATGAGACTAACCGGTGGGCTGTAATTATATTAGGTATGTTAGACAAGAAGGTCTGGCTCACAATCGACAATTCCAGTTCATCCCAAAGGTGGGCAGTCGTGGGCTTGAGGTTAGGGAACCAGCACTGTGACCGGTTCGATCCCCTTGGCTGACAGTCCATGACTTACGTACCCTTGAGCAAGGCACCTAACCCACAACTGCTCCCCAGGCACCGTGGATAGGGCTGCCCACCGCTCCGGGCAAGTGTGCTCACTGCCCCCTAGTGTGTGTGTTCTCACTAGTGTGCATGTAGGTGGGTGTTTCACTGCATGGATGGGTTAAATGCAGAGGTTTAATTTCACAATGTGCAAACACAGAGACAAATGGTTGTAAATTCAAATCAATTTCATTTCAATTTCACTGGGCTTGAGGTCAGGGCTCTGTGCAAGCCACTGGAGTTCCTCCACGTCAAATCATGTCTTTATGGACCTCGACTTGTGCACAGCGCTGGAACAGGAAAGTCCCCAAACTGCTGCCAAAAATATTTGTCTAAAATGTCTTAACATGCTGTAACATTAACATCTCCCTTCACTGGAACTAAGGGGCCCAACCCCTGAAAAACAGCCCCAGCCCATTATCCCTCCTCCACCAAACTTTACTGTTGGAACTATGCATTCTGGTAAGTAACGTTCCCCTTCCATTCGCCAAACGCAAACTCATCCATCAGACTGCGAAGACAGCGAAGCGCGATTCATCACTCCAGAAAACAGGTTTCCACTGCTCCAGAGTCCAATGGCACGTGCTTTACACCATTTCATCCGATGATTGGCACTGTGCACAGTGATCAGAGCCCTTTGTGTAGCTGCTCAGCTATGGAGACGCTTCCTTTGCACAGTAATAGCACTTACAGGTCAGAAATTTCATGAACTAACTTGTAGCAAAGGTGGAATCCTAAGACTCTGCCAGAGTTTGTTTATGGAGATTGCATGGTCATGTGCTTGATTTCATACACCCTGTTAGTAATGTGTGTAGATGAAACGCCTCTAGTAATTATGAGGGCCATTTACATACCTTTGGCCACATAGTGCATATTACTGAACACAATCTGAACGAAATTAATGGCAGCGTATGACATCTGACATGTTTCTAACATGATTATGTCAGTATTATGTGGCAGGGTTCAGGTAACTGTCACTCCATGTGGTCTCAACTGTAAGTTAAGAGTCACTGCACGACAGTAGAATAACACGGATGCTCCTCAAGAGGTGGGCAGGGTTATCAGAACAATCAGCCCAAAGAACATACATCATGGTCCACCTGATGGAGCAGTGAAATAGCCACAAGGCATCCTTTGGATGTAAACTCCAGCAGCTAGCAGGAATCAGTATTTACAGAGTGTCCCCATTAAAGACCGTTCAAGTCTGTGTCTCTCTTGGCCGCCAAACACTTTTAATTAACTCGGTAGCCCTCTGTCCGCGCACCTGTCCACTCCGGTCATTACGGGGACGTTTGTTTTGGATTAAAACTTCGTCCTCAAGACGTTTCGAGCAGCAGAGGGGGATAGAAAGTGCCGGAACAGCAGCAGAGATGCATCATTTGTCCACCATGCTGCTACAATTATTCTGCTCAATTAGTCAATCCTCCCTCTCTCTCTCTCTCTGATGCAGCTATCAACACGCCATCGCGGGGAGAGAATTATGGTGTGGCATGGTCAATACGAGGGCCATTCGTCACCAATGCAAACGTCCATTTAGGGAAATGAAAGGGGTCTGGACAAACAGGGGGCCAGATGTGACTTGCCTTAGGCTAATTGAATTTTTAAGCGCCTATGCCCCAGAGTACCACACTAGATGCTGTTATTGGTTCGTTTTCACACCATGCATGCTGAGCCGCTGGTTGAAACGAATGCTAACACAAATGGGCTATTAGACTTACACAAGCTCAATACTGTTGGGCTTTTCTGCTGATTACTTGTTTAATGCACTTTCCTCATCCAAGCTTTTCAAACTCTATGACCATTTATAAGCTCTCCTTCTAACAAACAGAATCTCAGACAAGGCTTTGTTACTGAAGAGCACAGAATTAATTAACTAATTAATTAACTAATCAACTCGGAATATGTCAATATGCCATTAAGTATATCGATAAATCATTATGTCTGGGTCAATAGTAATCCAGATAACTGATAGAGAGGGCAGCAACGTCTGCTTCACATTTCTCACCATCTAGCGTGGACTGAAGAGGTCCGATCCGACCCATCCGCCTGGTTCTCCACACATGTCTAGCAGAGGGGACGTAGAGCTGGGTCACCTGAAAAACATGCACAAGCACTGCATCAGCAATGGGCAACAAATCAAGACCCAGGCCTGGCTTTCAAGGTTCAATAAAGTAACTAAGGGCTTTAACAGAAAGGGGATCGTTTGAAAAACAACTATTTTAAGTTTCTGTTGTAGTTTTAGTTTGGCTACGCCTGAAATTTACGTTGATGATTAATTCCCATAAGTTAAATAGATAGATAGATACTTTATTGATCCCGAAGGAAATTTAGGAACTATAAATTCTTGTTTATTGTATGGTACATGTGAATACTACTCTTAGTCCTCAGATGCTCTACCAAAAGACATACAGTGTCTGTTATATATATATATGGAAACTTAAGCTGACATGTTCTTTTCGTTGTGATGTAAATATATTATTGTGAAAGCCAACACCGGTGGAAAATACTCAAAATCACCTTAAATAACTGCAATCAGCTTAAATACCTGTCATAATAGGCTACGTTCACACAGCAGGTAAAATCCGATTTTCTCACCAAATTCGATATTTTTGTTGGGCTGTTCACAATTTCGGGCGAAAGGCAGGATACACCCTGGACAGGTCTCCAGTCCATCGCAACCATCTGCCTTTCGCCCGAAGACTGCTGGGATAGGCTCCAGCACCCTCCCGCGACCCTGATGGAGAAGCGGCTTAGAAAATGGATGGATGGGTGGATGTTCACAATTTTTTAAAAAAGTGACCTGTACGTTCATCAGTCTGAACAGATCAGCTCCTAAACTGAGCTGCATGCGCAAAAGAACAACGCCTCACGTTGCTTCACGTGGCGCTCTCGTGCAGAGATAAACAATCGTGACTATGAACAAACAGGTTCAGTTTCATCTTCACCAGCATCACTGACAGCTGGGCTCATCGACCGGAACGTGCTCGAGCTCGCTGTAAAAAGAAGGTACGTCATTCGGCCACGATCGCTTCTTTGGCTCGCGCCCTCGGATTCCTAAACCTTGCTTTCAGACTTTTAACCGTTCTTCGAGACTTTAGCCTCGTTCTCCGGCCGCGATCATCCACTTCTCTTGAACTCTCTTTGAACCCGGAGCGGCCCGAAATGACCGTTCAGGCCGTTCAGACGGAGTCGCGTCGCCGCAGATCGGATACGGATCGGATTTCAGCACCACATATGAAAGCGTCTCAGATCAGAACTGAAAATTCACTGTGTTTTTTCGCTGATCACACAGACACACAGACACATCTGTGTCACATTAGAGGAAAAAGATTTGGGCCACTTTTACATCTGCTGTGTGAACATAACCCAAGCAGTCGTTAGCCTGCACAGCAACAGTTATAAGTTTGAAGTTCAGTTCTTTCTTTGTGCACTGTGCCATTTAAAAGCGGTACAAATTTGCCCTAAAGCTACTAAGCACACCCAGTTCCATTTGATTCAGCTCAATTCAGTTCAACCAAATCTCCAATGTACAATCAGCTCATCTGCCTGAAGAAGCACATCAGAACAGATGTAAGTGACCGTTTTTTTTTTTTTTTTTAGTTCCTGCAGCAGAAGCACCTTATCAGCCCTGATGTTGACCTCTTCGGACAGCCAGTGACCCCCTGGGCAGAAGGGCCTTCTGATGTCTCGTGCTTTTAACATCTTCACCAGGTTTGTGATGACCTGAAACACAGGAACATAAAACAGATTTTCTTGATCAAAACTGCAACTTAAAAAAAAAAATTTAAATAAGCTTCTGAAAGTTTTACATGTGTGTCCAAAAAACACGTTTACTGATTTCAATTCATAAAAAAAATAATGGTTAATATTTTAACGGTTAAAACGGGCTCTTCTCTTCTCAGCATTAGGGTCATTACTGGCCAATCGCGGGTGAATGGAGAAGACGGATGAGCCGTCGTGGACAAGCTGAGGCTGCTAATTAGCCACAAGACTGCTGACGTTGACAGCGGAGGAAAGAGAGCAGAGTGGAGCATCACTGACGTTCTATAAGAAATCGATCGCTGAGCAAGAGCTCAGCCAAGCATGAAGAAATACTGTCCCGAGCACCTGAAGACATGGAAGGCTGCTCAGGTACCTGTTCACATGAAAATAAAGCATCAGACATTTCCACTGTTTTGAGCTACTATAAAAGCAGAGCTGCACTGAACCCACAGAAATAACAGCATTTGGCTGACGCTCTTATCAAGAGTGACTTACAATTTGATCAGTTTACACAGGAAGGCCAAGGTGGTGTTAGGAGTCTTGCCCAAGGACTCTTATTGGTATAGTGTAGGGTGTTTTGCCCAGGTGGGGATTGAACCCCAGTCTACAGTGTAGAGGGCAGAGGTGTTACCCGCTACACTATCCCAACCACCTGTGATCAAACACATGTGATCATACTTGGGCCCGATTGACAGTCACTCCCAAACACAAACGCTAATTTTAAAGTACTTAGAATGAGAAAAAAATCATTTGTATATGATAAAAAATGAAACATAGTTATAGACAAACAATGCTTTACTGTTTTGCCAGCAGTGAAACATAAATGGCTTAAACGTAAACAGCACAAACTCAAAGCCTGTACACAATTAGTACTTTAATATATATTAAATTACACTGACTGGCCCCTTCATTAAGTCCATCTCCTTGTATCAATACTTACTGTCCATCTTATCAGCTCCACTGATCATACAGGAGCACTTTGTTGTTCTACAGTTACAGACTGTAGTCCATCTGTTTCTCTGATACTCTGTTACCCTGTTCTTCAATAGTCACGCCCACAGGACCACCACAGAGCAGGTATTATTTGGGTGGTGGATCGTTCTCAGCACTGCAGTGACACTGACGTGGATCAGACACAGCAGTGCTGCTGGAGTTTTTAAACACTGTGTCCCCTCACTGTCCGCTCTATTAGACACTCCTACCTTGTCGGTCCACCTTGTAGATGTAAAGTCAGAGGCGACAGCTCATCTGCTGCTGCACAGTTTGTGTTGGTCATCCTCTAGTCCTTCATCAGGGGTCACAGGACGCTGTTGGCTGGATATTTTTGGTTGGTGGAATTTTCTCAGTCCAGCAGCGACACTGAGGTGTTTAAACTCCTGCAGCACTGCTGTGTC
>NC_051212.1:7980637-7983137 GCF_015220715.1 Pygocentrus nattereri
GGACCCAGCATTTCTACTGATACTGTAAAGGCCACAATATACAGGACTCCTGGATTCTGGCCTCATCTTAAAGAGCTGTACCCACCAATTCTACAGATACTACAAAGACCATATGTCACATGATTCCTGGGGTCTGGACTCACCTTCAAGAGCTGGACCCAGCATTTCTACTGATACTGTAAAGGCCACAATATACAGGACTCCTGGATTCTGGCCTCATCTTAAAGAGCTGTACCCACCAATTCCAAAGATACTACAAAGACCATATGTCACAAGATTCCTGGACTCTGCACTCGCTGGACCCTGTGTTTCTATTGATAATCTAAAGGCCACAGGTTATATGACTCCTTGAGTCAGACCTCACCTTAAAAAGCTGGACCCAGCGTTTCTGCTGGGCCTGAATGTGCTGCTGGACCTGGCTGTTGGTTTTGACCCCGACACTGCGAAAGGCGGCTGCATACTCCTCTCTGTGCTCGCTCTTGGTTTCGGGATAGGCCAGCTTGATAATGCCCAGACAGGCATCCCGCAGACACCGAGACAGCGTCACCAGCTCCGAAAGAGAGAAGGGCATCATTGACGGCTCCCTCTGACCTGCAGCAGCAAGAGAAACACAGACCTCAGGTGCATGTATGTGAGAACAGCTTACTCAGACCAGCAAGCGCATAGGAACTAAAAGTGATGGTATATGCCAGACAAGTCAGGTTGTAAACAAAAGCAGGAATTTATACAAAGCACTGTCATGGAATTGGGGTGTGTGTGGTTGTTACCGTCCATGGAGCCTCCAAAGAACTCTGTGTCATGGATGGAAATGAGGGAGTGGCTGAACAGGGAGCTGAACAGGTAGAAGAGCGGGATGATCCTGTTGGAGTCTTCAGGAGACATGGGGGATCCGCGGGACATCAGCTGAAGCAGAGGCACAAGAGACCTGCAGAACACATTCAAAAACTGTCCTTTGAGAAAATTTTGCGAAAAATGACATTTAGCACTGTGTAAACTGCACATCAAAACAATTACTCGTATGCCTCAAACAGTGCTGAGCTGTTAAGTAACCTCTAATAGACTTGCTTATGAGGGTTCTGACACTGTGTGTCCTACAAGTCTTGTTTAGCAGGTAATAAGCTGTAATAAGAGGTCATAAACTGTGACTGTTGTTCTCCCTAACTGAGCCCATGGATTGCTGCTCTGCTTTGGTAAAGACGTGTTTTGGATGGACCACTTACCCTGTGATCATTTTGGTCCTCATGGACGTTATTAAGTGCCACAAGTGTCTAAGAAAGCGTGCATTGAAGGCCAAGCTGTACAGGAGCCTGTAGAGGACAGAAGCAAAAAGCAGAGAATAAAAAAGGAAAATTTAACAAAACAAGAAAATCCACCACTGCGTTTTGTAAATTCTGACATCTTCTCCAAGAACATGATGGTAAATATTACGAACTGGTGTAGGAGTCACAGTAAATACAGCAGATGTGCAATACAGGGATGTTACAACTACGATGTGTATTAAAAGAAAACATCAGCGATATTTGCAAATTTAAATATGAATATTATACTAAACACTAATATGGATTTAGCACATGCATTTAAATAGATTCACACACGGTACCTTTTTTAAGACATCATAAAATAGCTAGCTGAAAATCTGCCTTACCATATTTAATATGTTATGGTTTCAAAGAGGAAAAGATGTGGGCACTTTAAATTCAGTATCTAAAAAATGCCACGAGGAGAAGATTAGTTAGATTGACAGACTAGATCTGTATAACCTGCACATCTCCCGGGTTCAAAACATTACAATGCATGAGATTTTACAGGTGCCTTAAATGTAGCATTAATTTGGTAAATATGAGGCCAATGAGCTTTACGTCCTTAGTGAGAATATATATATATATATATGATCTACTGGAGCAAGCAAACGATACAGAAACTAATACAACAAAAAATTAGTTCAACTTACCCAGAGGAAAAATGTAATGAACAGTAATTTACTGAGCTATAAAGATTAAGGGACCTTTATTAGTCGCACAAACGGGGAAATTTCACCTCCGCATTTAACCCATCCCTGAAGTGAAACACCACATACACACTAGTGAGCACACACACACTAGGGGGCAGTGAGCACACTTGGTGGGCAGCCCAATCCACAGCGCCCGGGGAGCAATTGGGGCTTAGGTATCTCGCTTAAGGGCACCTCAGTCACGTGCTCTCAGCTCTGGGGATCGAACCGGCGACCTTCCGGTCACAGGACCAGTTCCCTAACCTCCAGCCCAACAACTGCGCGCATGAATAATTATCTGTTCATATTGAATAATGCAGTACGATACACCGCATGGCTACAGTCACTGATACCACTCTCTAATGTTAAGGTATGTATTTTACAACACAATAACAATTCTCTAAACTCAGTGACTTTCACAAGGACACCGTTCACCCTGAACCCCTAAATGAACCAGAGGTGGAAAAACAAACAAATCCGCAAGTGCTGCTCTCAGCTCTTCCTACTGCG